>NW_027001062.1:0-7959 GCF_036934945.1 Oncorhynchus masou masou
AGTGGATGTTATCCCACATGTTATTTTTCTGACCTGATCTCTCTAAATGATCAGGAAAAAGGAATGCTGTTTAATCTTGGCTCTTTTGATGATGCAACCAGACTAGATCAGAGTCTGTTGTCCAACGGTATTCGAAGATGTCTGAACAAACTTGCCAAGATAGAACCAAAGTTCTCTAAACCATGTGTGTACACTGGTGCAATGCTTGAGTACAAAGGAAGGTGTTTTATTGCTTAACCTTGGATGTGATATGATACATTTAAAACATCTGTATGTGTCTGAAATAGGGATTATTTGAGCGTTACAGTGACAACCCGGCAGTATCTCTAGTACTGTGCTGTACTCACGTCAGTAGCCTTCTTCTCTGACAGCTCCAGTTTCTCCTGTGCGTCCTTCAGAGCCTCAGAGTATTTATCCAACTCATCTTCTGTCCCCTTCAGCTTCTTATGCAGCCCTAGCAGCTCATCTTCCAACTGGGGGCACACAGAGTCAGAGCGAAGCAGAGAATCAGGGAAGGGTGTTCAGATATCAATATTTTATACAACAGACATACCTGTACCCCTGTCACAGAAAGGACAGACTAGGTGACAGAGTCAGGAAATGTTCAGATATGCGTTCTGTCACACAGAATCATGTCAGCTCTATATAAAACAGAATCATGTCAGCTCTATAAGACAGAATCACGTTAGCTCTATAAGACAGAATCACGTCAGCTCTATATAAAACAGAATCACGTCAGCTCTATATAAAACAGAATCACGTCAGCTCTATATAAAACAGAATCACGTCAGCTCTGAAAACGAATCCGGGGCCTGATAAGACAGAATCACGTCAGCTCTATATAAAACAGAATCACGTCAGCTCTATAAGACAGAATCACAGTCAGCTCTATATAACAGAATCCACGCCTCATAAAACAGAATCACGTCAGCTCTATATAAAACAGAATCACGTCAGCTCTATATTAAACAGAATCACGTCAGCTCTATATTAAAACAGAATCACGTCGCGCTCAGTCTATATAAAACAGAATGCGTCAGCTCTATATAAAACAGAATCACGTCAGCTCTATATAAAGACAGAATCGCGTCAGCTCTATATAAAACAGAATCACGTCAGCTCTATATAAAACAGAATCACGTCAGCTCTATAAAACAGAATCACGTCAGCTCTATATAAAACAGAATCCGTCAGCTCTATAAAACAGAATCACGCTCAACTACTATGTAAACAGAATCACGCTCAGCTCTATATAAAACAGAATCACGTCAGCTCTATATAAAACAGAATCACGTCAGCTCTATATTAAACAGAATCACGTCAGCTCTATATAAAACAGAATCACGTCAGCTCTATATAAAACAGAATCACGTCAGCTCTATAAAACAGGCTCACGGCAGCTCTATATAAAACAGAATCACGTCAGCTCTATATAACAAGAATCGTCTAGCTCTATATGCCAGAATCACGTCATCTGACGAATCGACGTCAGCTCTATACAAAACAGAATCACGTCAGCTCTATAAAACAGAATCACGCCAGTCCTATATAGACAGAATCACGCTACTATCGTATAAGACAGAATCACGCCAGCTCTATATACAGAATCAGCGCCAGCTCTATATAAAACAGAATCACGTCAGCTCTATATAAAACAGAATCACGTCAGCTCTATATAAAACAGAATCACGTCAGCTCTATATAAAACAGAATCACGTCCAGCTCTATACAAACAGAATCACGTCAGCTCTATATTAAACAGAATCACGTCAGCTCTATATAAAACAAGAATCCGCTCAGCTCTATATTAAACAGAATCCGTCAGCTCTATATAAAACAGAATCACGTCAGCTCTATAAAGACAGAATCACGTCAGCTCTATATAAACAGAATCACGTCAGCTCTATATAAAACAGAATCACGTCAGCTCTATATAAAACAGAATCACGTCAGCTCTATATAAAACAGAATCACGTCAGCTCTATAAAACAGAATCACGTCAGCTCTATAAAACAGAACCGTCAGCTCTATAAAACAGAATCCGTCAGCTCTATATAAAACAGAATCACGTCAGCTCTATATAAAACAGAATCACGTCAGCTCTATATAAAACAGAATCACGTCAGCTCTATATAAAACAGAATCACGTCAGCTCTATATAAACAGAATCACGTCAGCTCTATAAAAACAGAATCACGTCAGCTCTATATAAACAGAATCACGTCAGCTCTATATAAAACAGAATCACGTCAGCTCTATATTAAACAGAATCACGTCAGCTCTATATAAAACAGAATCACGTCAGCTCTATATAAAACAGAATCACGTCAGCTCTATATAAAACAGAATCACGTCAGCTCTATATAAAACAGAATCACGTCAGCTCTATAAAACAGAATCACGTCAGCTCTATATAAGACAGAATCACGTCAGCTCTATATAAAACAGAATCACGTCAGCTCTATAAGACAGAATCACGTCAGCTCTATATAAAACAGAATCACGTCAGCTCTATATTAAACAGAATCACGTCAGCTCTATATAAAACAGAATCCGTCAGCTCTATAAAACAGAATCACGTCAGCTCTATATAAAACAGAATCACGTCAGCTCTATATAAGACAGAATGCGTCAGCTCTATAAAGACAGAATCCAAATCGGCTCTATATTAAACAGAATCACGTCAGCTCTATATAAAACAGAATCACGTCAGCTCTATGTAAACAGAATCCGTCAGCTCTATAAAAACAGAGAATCCAGAATCGTCAGCTCTATATTAAACAGAATCCGTCAGCTCTATATAAAACAGAATCACGTCAGCTCTATATAAAACAGAATCACGTCAGCTCTATATAAAACAGAATCACGTCAGCTCTATATAAAACAGAATCCGTCGTCTACGTCAGCTCTATATAAGACAGAATCACGTCAGCTCTATATTAAAAACGATCACGTCAGCTCTATATAAAACAGAATCACGTCAGCTCTATATAAAACAGAATCCCGTCAGCTCTATATAAAACAGAATCCGTCAGCTCTATAAAACAGAATCACGTCAGCTCTATAAAACAGAATCACGTCAGCTCTATATAAAACAGAATCACGTCAGCTCTATATAAAACAGAATCACGTCAGCTCTATATAAAACAGAATCCGTCGGCTCTATAAACAGAATCACGTCAGCTCTATATAAAACAGAATCCGTCAGCTCTATATAAAACAGAATCACGTCAGCTCTATAAAACAGAATCAGCTCTATAAGAACAGAATCCGTCAGCTCTATTAGACAGAATCACGTCAGCTCTATATAACAGAATCACGTCAGCTCTATATAAAACAGAATCCGTCAGCTCTATAAAACAGAATCCGTCAGCTCTATAAGACAGAATCACGTCAGCTCTATATAAAACAGAATCACGTCAGCTCTATATAAACAGAATCACGTCAGCTCTATATAAAACAGAGCTCTATAAAACAGAATCACGTCAGCTCTATAAAAACAGAATCCGTCAGCTCTATAAGACAGAATCCGTCAGCTCTATAAAACAGAATCCGTCAGCTCTATAAAACAGAATCCAGCTCTATATAAAACAGAATCACGTCAGCTCTATAAGACAGAATCCGTCAGCTCTATATAAAACAGAATCACGACAGAATCAGCTCTATATAAAACAGAATCACGTCAGCTCTATATAAACAGAATCACGTCAGCTCTATATAAAACAGAATCCCGTCAGTCATAAAACAGCTCTCTATATAAAAACAGAATCGTCAGCTCTATATAAAACAGAATCCGTCAGCTCTATATAAAACAGAATCCGTCAGCTCTATATAAAACCGCGTCAGCTCTATTAACAGAATCCGTCAGCTCTATATAAAACACGAATCGCGTCAAAAAAAACAGAATCCGTCAGCTCTATATAAAACAGAATCCGTCAGCTCTATATAAATATAAACAGAATCACGTCAGCTCTATAAACAGAATCACGTCAGCTCTATAAAAACAGAATCACGTCCAGCTCTATATAAAACAGAATCCGTCAGCTCTATAAAAGTCAGCTCTAAGACAGAATCACGTCAGCTCTATAAGACAGAATCCGCGTCAGCTCTATATAAAACAGAATCCGTCAGCTCTATATAAAACAGAATCACGTCAGCTCTATATAAAACAGAATCACGTCAGCTCTATAAAACAGAATCACGTCAGCTCTATAAGACAGAATCACGTCAGCTCTATAAAAACAGAATCACGTCCAGCTCTATAAGACAGAATCCGTCAGCTCATAAAACGTCAGCTCTATAAAAGCAGAATCCGTCAGCTCTATAAAACAGAATCACGTCAGCTCTATATAAAAAAACAGAATCCGTCAGCTCTATAAGACAGAATCACGTCAGCAGCTCTATATAAAACAGAATCACGTCAGCTCTATTAGACAGAATCACGTCAGCTCTATATAAAACAGAATCACGTCAGCTCTATATTAAACAGAATCACGTCAGCTCTATATAAAACAGAATCACGCTCAGCTCTATAAAACAGAATCACGTCAGCTCTTCAGAATCCGTCGGCTCTATAAACAGAATCACGTCAGCTCTATAAGACAGAATCCACGTCGATCTAAAACAGAATCACGCCAGCTCTATATAAAACAGAATCACGTCAGCTCTATAAAAACAGAATCGTCAGCTCTATATAAAACAGAATCACGTCAGCTCTATATAAAACAGATGTATATCTACAACATTGTGCCTCAGTGGGGAACTCAGGAGAAAAGGCCTGCAAGGAAGAGAATAACCAAAACCACTCAGTATTTTGTAGCTAGAAATAGAATTGAATTGACTCCAGCATTGCATGTATATTGCTAATGTTGCTAATGTTAGTGCTTGTTCCAAGACTAAGAATGTTGTTGTTGGATTCAACCATTACTTTTGTCACACAGTGCTTCATAGCCACGAAGTGTGATCCCAGTGGATGGCAGTGAAGGGTACAAGTGTTCACTACCCCGCTGGCCTTTGCCTCACAGGCTGCTGACGGGGCTCTGGTCAAACGCAGTGCACTACACAGGTAATATGGTGCCCTTGGGGACAAAGCCCCAGAGACTCATAGAATACCAGAGGAAAGCATCAGCATTCATCACTGTTTAACTCTATCCACCTAACTGTCTAAAGAGGTCTGTGTAATCCACCATGATACAGGCAGACGGAACCTCCCCATATCTGAAATGGCTGAGGGTATTGTGGATAGTGCTACTGACGACTGCCTGCCACCACGGTGCTCACACTTACGCACACGGTTCTAAGAATGTTGTGTTGTTCGTTCGACTACGTCCACAATGGAAGTCTACTCCTATATAGTGCACTACTTTCGATCAATACCTACAGGGCTGTGGTCAAAAGTAGTGCACTATAAAGGGAATAGGGTGCCATTTGGGACATATCCTTAGTATCTCCTCTGGTATGTTCTTGAACTTTAGACAGATCAGACAAAGGAATGTTGGTGAGTGGATCTGCACCCCAGGGCCATGTAAAGTCACACCAAAGTGAGGAGCAGAGCGACAGCTGGCATAGCTAGCTTTTTATTCCTGGTACCCCTTGTTGTCCCTGTACAACGCGGGGGGGGGCTAATCCTTCTGGAGCTCTATGGCTCTCTTACGATCTATCTATGATCAGTCGTGATGCAGCCTGCTGCTGGATACCAAATGGACAGGGGAACCCCTGTCCCCTTAGCCTGGAGATACAAAATGATTAGATCTGGTAGCTTTAATAATTCATAGATTGATTCACCAAGCCTTCTGATGTGCTGCATGGAATTTGTTATCACATTGGAATTTTCAACCATATCAACTGATAAGCTGGGTGGAATTTGGGCCATATTTCTTCCTTTCACGTCTACAGGAGTGTCCGGGGAGGTTACGGGGAAGGGGTGGGTTTGGGATGCAGAAGAACTCCTTCACTGCTCTTTCCTCTCTCCCTGAGGGCTCATCTCTCTCTCCATCCCTCTCTCCCAAATGGATCATCCCTCTCTCCATCCCTCTCTCCCTGGGGACTTCATCCCTCTCTCCATCCCTCTCTCGCTGATGACTCATCCCTCTCTCCCTGATGACTCATCCCTCTCTCCATCCCTCTCTCCCTGGGGGCTTCATCCCTCTCTCCATCCCTCTCTCGCTGATGACTCATCCCTCTCTCCCTGAGTGACTCATCTCTCTCTCCATCTCTCTCTCCTGAGGACTTCATCCCTCTCCCATCCCTCTCTTCCTGAGGGCTTCATCTCTCTCCATCCCTCTCTCCCTGAGGGCAACATGCTCTCTCTCCATCCCTCTCTCCCTGAGGGCTTCATCTCTCTCCATCCCTCTCTCCCTGAGGGCTTCATCCCTCTCTCCATCCCTCTCTCCCTGAGGGCTTCATCCCTCTCTCATCCCTCTCTCCCTGAGGCCTTCATCCCTCTCTCCATCCCTCTCTCCCTGAGGGCTTCATCTCTCTCTCCATCCCTCTCTCCCTGAGGGCTTCATCCTCTCTCATCCTCTCCCTGAGGCTTCACTCTCTCTCATCCCTCTCTCCCTGAGGCCTTCATCTCTCTCTCCATCCCTCTCTCCCTGAGGACTTCATCTCTCTCTCCATCCCTCTCTCCCTGAGGGACATCATCTCTCTCCATCCCTCTCTCCCTGGGGGCTTCGCCCTCTCTCCTCATCCCTCTCTCCCTGGGGGCACTTCATCTCTCTCTCTGACATCCCTCTCTCTCCCTGGGGCGCTTCATCCCCTACTCTCATCCCTCTCTCCCTGAGGACTTCATCTCTCTCTCCATCCCTCTCTCCCTGAGGCCTTCATCTCTCTCTCCATCCACCTCTCTCCCTGAGGGCTTCATCTCTCTCCATCCCTCTCTCCCTGAGGGACTCCATCTCTCATCCTCTCTCCCTGAGGGCTGAGCATCTCTCTCTCCATCTCTCTCTCCTGCAGAGGCCTTCATCCCTCTCTCCATCTCTCTCTCTCCCTGGGGCATTCATCTCCTCTCTCCATCCCTCTCTCTCCTGAGGGCTTCATCTCTCTCTCCATCCCTCTCTCCCTGGGGGACATCTCTCTCTCCATCCCTCTCTCCCTGAGGAGCCTTCATCCTCTCTCCATCCCTCTCTCCCTGGGGGCTTCATCTCTCTCTCCATCCCTCTCTCCCTGAGAGGCTTCATCCTCTCTCTCCATCCCTCTCTCCCTGAGGCCTTCATCTCTCTCTCCATCTCTCTCCCTGAGGACTTCATCTCTCTCTCCATCCCTCTCTCCCTGAGGGCTTCATCTCTCTCTCCATCCCTCTCCCTGAGGCCTTCATCTCTCTCTCCATCCCTCTCTCCCTGAGGCCTTCATCTCTCTCTCCATCCCTCTCTCCCTGAGGACTTCATCTCTCTCTCCATCCCTCTCTCCCTGAGGGCTTCATCTCTCTCTCCATCCCTCTCTCCCTGAGGGCTTCATCTCTCTCCATCAGAGGAAAGGAGAACCATCCTCAATACAATCAGCTAGCTGTTCTATGTCTCAGAGCTTTATTTTAATCAATCAATTAAGTAGCTCTTTTCCCGGAGCTAATTTTACTCTGCATAAACTACTTTATACTCTGTGAGGAGCATAGGTCATCCACAAATGTATTCCATCACACTTCTGCCTTGAGGCTGGTTTCTTCCAAATTTCTTCCATACGGAGAAGAACTGCATTTGTTTATACACTCAGAAATGACATTTATGACTATATATATATACAGCATCTATTTTACTAATGATGATTTCCACCCATGTATCTAACACAGTGGATCCGAGATATTGACATTCAAGCACACAGCACCAGAGGAACAGCATCCACGTTCATTCCCATCAGAGTACTTCAACATTAGCCTATAATACATTAGATTTTTCAAGTACCCATGTATGTTTTACCACTCTGCTACGATTCATCACTTGTATCCAAGTGGCTGCTTTCTGTCTC
>NW_027001063.1:0-42500 GCF_036934945.1 Oncorhynchus masou masou
AGTGCCCTATATAGGGAAGAAGTCTGGTCTATAGTAGTGTACTATATAGGGAAGAGGTCTGGTCTATAGTAGTGCCCTATATAGGGAAGAGGTCTGGTCTATAGTAGTGCACTATATAGGGAAGGAGTCTGGTCTATAGTAGTGCCCTATATAGGGAAGAAGTCTGGTCTATAGTAGTGCCGTATATAGGGAAGAGGTCTGGTCTATAGTAGTGCCCTATATAGGGAAGAGGTCTGGTCTATAGTAGTGCCTTATACAGGGAAGAGGTCTGGTCTATAGTAGTACCCTATATAGGGAAGAGGTCTGGTCTATAGTAGTGCCTTATACAGGGAAGAGGTCTGGTCTATAGTAGTACCCTATATAGGGAAGGAGTCTGGTCTATAGTAGTGCACTATATAGGGAAGGAGTCTGGTCTATAGTAGTGCCCTAAATAGGGAAGAGGTCTGGTCTATAGTAGTGCCCTATATAGGGAAGAGGTCTGGTCTATAGTAGTGCCCTATATAGGGAAGAGGTCTGGTCTATAGTAGTGTCCGATATAGGGAAGAGGTCTGGTCTATAGTAGTACCCTATATAGGGAAGAGGTCTGGTGTTTAGTAGTGTCCTATATAGGGAAGAGGTCTGGTCTATAGTAGTGCCCTATATAGGGAAGAGGTGTGGTCTATAGTAGTGCCCTATATAGGGAAGAGGTCTGGTCTATAGTAGTGCCCTATATAGGGAAGAGGTCTGGTCTATAGTAGTGTCCTATATAGGGAAGAGGTCTGGTCTATAGTAGTGCCCTATATAGGGAAGAGGTCTGGTCTATAGTAGTGCCCTATATAAGGAAGAGGTCTGGTCTAAAGTAGTGCACTACATAGGGAAGAGGTCTGGTCTATAGTAGTGTCCTATATAGGGAAGAAGTCTGGTCTAAAGTAGTGCCCTATATAGGGAAGAGGTCTGGTCTATAGTAGTGCCCTATATAGGGAAGAGGTCTGGTCTATAGTAGTGCCCTATATAGGGAAGAGGTCTGGTCTATAGTAGTGTCCTATATAGGGAAGAGGTCTGGTCTATAGTAGTGCACTACATAGGGAAGAGGTCTGGTCTATAGTAGAGTCCTATATAGGGAAGAGGTCTGGTCTAAAGTAGTGCACTACATAGGGAAGAGGTCTGGTCTATAGTAGAGTCCTATATAGGGAAGAGGTCTGGTCTATAGCAGTGCACTACATAGGGAAGAGGTCTGGTCTAAAGTAGTGCACTACATAGGGAAGAGGTCTGGTCTATAGTAGTGCTCTATATAGGGAAGAGGTCTGGTCTATAGTAGTGCCCTATATAGGGAAGAGGTCTGGTCTATAGTAGTGCACTATATAGGGAAGGAGTCTGGTCTATAGTAGTGCCCTATATAGGGAAGAAGTCTGGTCTATAGTAGTGCCGTATATAGGGAAGAGGTCTGGTCTATAGTAGTGCCCTATATAGGGAAGAGGTCTGGTCTATAGTGGTGCCCTATATAGGGAAGAGGTCTGGTCTATAGTAGTGCCCTATATAGGAAAGAGGTCTGGTCTATAGTAGTGCACTATATAGGGAAGGAGTCTGGTCTATAGTAGTGCCAAAGAAAGGGAAAGAGTCTGGTCTATAGTAGTGCACTATATAGGGAAGGAGTCTGGTCTACAGTAGTGCCCTATATAGGGAAGAAGTCTGGTCTATAGTAGTGCCCTATATAGGGAAGAGGTCTGGTCTATAGTAGTACCCTATATAGGGAAGAGGTCTGGTCTATAGTAGTGCACTATATAGGGAAGGAGTCTGGTCTATAGTAGTAACCTATATAGGGAAAGAGTCTGGTCTATAGTAGTGCACTATATAGGGAAGGAGTCTGGTCTACAGTAGTGCCCTATATAGGGAAGAAGTCTGGTCTATAGTAGTGTCCTATATAGGGAAGAGGTCTGGTCTATAGTAGTGTCCTATATAGGGAAGAGGTCTGGTCTATAGTAGTGCACTATATAGGGAAGAGGTCTGGTCTATAGTAGTGCACTATATAGGGAAGGAGTCTGGTCTATAGTAGTGCCCTATATAGGGAAGAGGTCTGGTCTATAGTAGTGTCCTATATAGGGAAGGAGTCTGGTCTATAGTAGTGTCCTATATAGGGAAGGAGTCTGGTCTATAGTAGTGCCCTATATAGGGAAGAGGTCTGGTCTATAGTAGTGCACTATATAGGGAAGAGGTCTGGTCTATTGTAGTGCACTATATAGGGAAGGAGTCTGGTCTATAGTAGTGCACTATATAGGGAAGAGGTCTGGTCTATAGTAGTGCCTTATATAGGGAAGAGGTCTGGTCTATAGTAGTACCCTATATAGGGAAGGAGTCTGGTCTATAGTAGTGCACTATATAGGGAAGAGGTCTGGTCTATAGTAGTGCACTATATAGGGAAGGAGTCTGGTCTATAGTAGTGCCCTATATAGGGAAGAGGTCTGGTCTATAGTAGTGCCCTATATAGGGAAGGAGTCTGGTCTATAGTAGTGTCCTATATAGGGAAGAGGTCTGGTCTATAGTAGTGCACTATATAGGGAAGGAGTCTGGTCTATAGTAGTGCCCTATATAGGGAAGGAGTCTGGTCTATAGTAGTGCCCTATATAGGGAAGAGGTCTGGTCTATAGTAGTGCCCTATATAGGGAAGAAGTCTGGTCTGTAGTAGTGCCCTATATAGGGAAGAGGTCTGGTCTATAGTAGTGCACTATATAGGGAAGAGGTCTGGTCTATAGTAGTGCACTATATAGGGAAGAGGTCTGGTCTATAGTAGTGCCCTATATAGGGAAGAGGTCTGGTCTAAAGTAGTGCCCTATATAGGGAAGAGGTCTGGTCTATAGTAGTGCCCTATATAGGGAAGAGGTCTGGTCTAAAGTAGTGCCCTATATAGGGAAGAGGTCTGGTCTATAGTAGTGCACTACATAGGGAAGAGGTCTGGTCTATAGTAGTGTCCTATATAGGGAAGGAGTCTGGTCTATAGTAGTGTCCTATATAGCGAAGAGGTCTGGTCTATAGTAGTGTCCTATATAGGGAAGGAGTCTGGTCTATAGTAGTGCCCTATATAGGGAAGAGGTCTGGTCTATAGTAGTGCCCTATATAGGGAAGAGGTCTGGTCTATAGTAGTGCCCTATATAGGGAAGAGGTCTGGTCTATAGTAGTGTCCTATATAGGGAAGAGGTCTGGTCTATAGTAGTGCCCTATATAGGGAAGAGGTCTGGTCTATAGTAGTGTCCTATATAGGGAAGAGGTCTGGTCTATAGTAGTGCCCTATATAGGGAAGAGGTCTAGTCTATAGTAGTGCCCTATATAGGGAAGAGGTCTGGTCTATAGTAGTGTCCTATATAGGGAAGAGGTCTGGTCTATAGTAGTGCCCTATATAGGGAAGAGGTCTGGTCTATAGTAGTGTCCTATATAGGGAAGAGGTCTGGTCTAAAGTAGTGCACTACATAGGGAAGAGGTCTGGTCTATAGTAGTGTCCTATATAGGGAAGAGGTCTGGTCTAAAGTAGTGCCCTATATAGGGAAGAGGTCTGGTCTATAGTAGTGTCCTATATAGGGAAGAGGTCTGGTCTAAAGTAGTGCCCTATATAGGGAAGAGGTCTGGTCTATAGTAGTGCCCTATATAAGGAAGAGGTCTGGTCTATAGTAGTGCCCTATATAGGGAAGAGGTCTGGTCTATAGTAGTGCCCTATATAGGGAAGGAGTCTGGTCTATAGCAGTGCCCTATATAAGGAAGAGGTCTGGTCTAAAGTAGTGCACTACATAGGGAAGAGGTCTGGTCTAAAGTAGTGCACTACATAGGGAAGAGGTCTGGTCTAAAGTAGTGCACTACATAGGGAAGAGGTCTGGTCTAAAGTAGTGCCCTATATAGGGAAGAGGTCTGGTCTAAAGTAGTGCACTATATAGGGAAGAGGTCTGGTCTATAGTAGTGCCCTATATAGGGAAGAGGTCTGGTCTAAAGTAGTGCACTATATAGGGAAGAGGTCTGGTCTATAGTAGTGCCCTACATAGGGAAGAGGTCTGGTCTAAAGTAGTGCCCTATATAGGGAAGAGGTCTGGTCTAAAGTAGTGCCCTATATAGGGAAGAGGTCTGGTCTATAGTAGTGCCCTACATAGGGAAGAGGTCTGGTCTAAAGTAGTGCACTACATAGGGAAGAGGTCTGGTCTAAAGTAGTGCACTACATAGGGAAGAGGTCTGGTCTATAGTAGTGCACTACATAGGGAAGAGGTCTGGTCTAAAGTAGTGCCCTATATAGGGAAGAGGTCTGGTCTAAAGTAGTGCACTATATAGGGAAGAGGTCTGGTCTAAAGTAGTGCCCTACATAGGGAAGAGGTCTGGTCTAAAGTAGTGCACTACATAGGGAAGAGGTCTGGTCTATAGTAGTGCCCTATATAGGGAAGAAGTCTGGTCTATAGTAGTGCACTATATAGCGAACGAGTCTGGTCTATAGTAGTGCACTATATAGCGAAGGAGTCTGGTCTATAGTAGTGCACTATATAGGGAAGAGGTCTGGTCTAAAGTAGTGCCCTACATAGGGAAGAGGTCTGGTCTAAAGTAGTGCACTACATAGGGAAGAGGGTGCCATTTCAGACCGGGTTCCAGTCACACTTCATGGGTGGGCCTGTAAAGCCAACCTCACCAGGGGGAGATCACTCCTCTACAGTGGCTGATAATATAAACACAGACATCAACATGTAGCTTCACAGCCCCGTGAAGCTGTGTAGACACACATGTCAAATGACAACAAAGTGTTGATCTGTGCTCTTCAACTGCTTTCAACATAAATCTAAATAGTGATTTGCCACCCAGTGGCAGAGCCCAGTACAACGTCCATCTGCATTAGAGGATGGTGAGAATGTATTGGACGGTAACTTACGGCTCACAGACGGTTTTACTCTTCTGTTTATCCTCATAGCTTCTGTTGAGCCCTGCAGCCAATTCAAACATCTTTTCTGAACCTCTTTTCAACGATGGCCAACAGCTCAGCCACAGTGCTGTCAAAATGAGGATTTACGTTATAAAAACTCAGTTTAAAACAGGTTTCAAATAGGAAGAAAGTGCATTGTTCTGTATGGTGGATCTATCATGTGTTGTTAGCAGGGATAAGTAATGGTTAAACACTCGATCCACCCCCTCCACCACACACACACACACACACACACACACACACACACACACACACACACACACACACACACACCTCCAGGGAAAAGCCTCTCCCCCCAGGTGTCACCCCAAGCCCGGCCCAGGATGGGTGAGGTCATGCTGGGGATCAAGGGAGGGATGGAGTTGAGGGAGGGATGGATGGAGTAAAACTGTCCTTGTTTTCTTTATCAACTGATTCCTCCAGAGCAGGAAGGGTGTCCTACAGATGTTGTTTAGACACTGTTTTACTACTCCATTACAACGCAGGGATCTCTATGACTTCATCCCCATGTAGAATACAGACGAGAGTCAACTGTCGAGGAAGTACTGCCTTGGAATGACTCCATATCTCCACTTAGCAAAAGAATAGACAAAGTTTTGGAAATAAGCTTTCACTTTGCTTTGACTTTGATTTAGGAGACAAGAAGGTCACAGAAGGTCTGTTTGTGCTGTCTTGCCAACTCCTTTGGTCATAATCACTCCAAACAGGCACAAGACAGCACAAATAGATCTGGAACCAGGCTATCAAAAAGGGGCCCCTCCCATTGGCTTAAGTGTAGAATTCAGATATGGAGCAACACATTGTGTTATGGTGTAAATTATAACGTCAAACCAGTTGAACGCGGATTAAGGAGACATCGGCACATGTCCGACGTGTGAGAGAGACCACTCATTCTAGACCCAAGATGGTGTTTTAGTACTCTGAATTGACTGGGAGGACCGGATAGTGATGCATTTTGGAGCATTTTAGACCTCATCATCTCACAGCTGGTCGTGTAGAAAGAGACCTCATCATCTCACAGCTGGTCGTGTAGAAAGAGACCTCATCATCTCACAGCTGGTTGTGTAGAAAGAGACCTAATCTTCTCACAGCTGGTTGTGTATAAAGGTGGGGGGGGGGGGGGGATCAAGCTACGAGAAGAAAAAGCTGAAAACATCTTGGGGGATGAAAATGCCTTGACAATGCGGCACAGTGTAGAGGAGTCCCTGCATGTGGAATGGGGTAAGCCGTGCCAATAGAGAGTTTGGCAGAGCCAGAGTAGAGAAGCTCTCTAGTCTAACTCTACATGGATGGATAAAGAGATCTCTGCATGGCTGAGAGAATCAGTATCATTGATCTCTCTGTCTCTGTCTCTCTCTCTCTGTCTCCGTGTCTCTGTCTCCGTGTCTCTGTCTCTGTCTCTCTGTCTCTGTCTCTCTCTCTCTCTGTCTCCGTGTCTCTGTCTCTGTCTCTTTGTCTCTCTCTCGGTCTCTCTCGGTCTCGGTCTCTCTCTCTACCTTTTTTTACTCTCAAATTTAATTGCAGCATTTTCATGTTTGGCAAATTAGACAAGCTCTCTAAAAGTTCCCCTATTTTTGGCTGTTTACTTTGTGTCTCTGTTGGTTGCCATGGTAGTAAACAGAAAACACACACACACACAATACACACAAACACTGAGAACACACATACATACACACACAACCTCGAGTCCTACTACCGCTGCACACAGTCATTAGTCTGAACAATCTTGTCCCTGTGAACAGAGCTGTGACGGAGGAGTACCAGCATGACAGATGTGAGAACTACTCCCTCTAGTGATTACAATAAGCAGTTGCGGCTGACCAAAGTTGTAAAGCTGCTGCCAAATTGAATCAAAGCCATTTAAGAATGAAGTGCCTGGGATTTGTTGGAATACTTTAATAATTAAGTACCTGGGATTTGTTGGAATACTTTAAGAATGAAGTACCTGGGATTTGTTGGAATACTTTAAGAATGAAGTACCTGGGATTTGTTGGAATACATTAAGAATGAAGTACCTGGGATTTGTTGGAATACTTTAAGAATGAAGTAACTGGGATTTGTTGGAATACTTTAAGAATGAAGTACCTGGGATTTGTTGGAATACTTTTAGAATGAAGTACCTGGGATTTGTTGGAATACTTTAAGAATGAAGGATGGGATTTGTTGGAATACTTTAAGAATGAAGGATGGGATTTGTTGGAATACTTTAAGAATGAAGTACCTGGGATTTGTTGGAATACTTTAAGGATGAAGGATGGGATTTGTTGGAATACTTTAAGAATGAAGGATGGGATTTGTTGGAATACTTTAAGAATGCATCCTTCTTCCTCCATTCCTTGAAGCAGTAATGTGCAGTCGGGGTAGGCAGAGTAGGCAGTGCTTTACCCCGCGATAATCTAATACAAAAAGTGTATATTATACCAAATAAAATGGTTATCGAATGTTTTTTTCTCAATGATTCTGGTGGTTTTTATGCTCTGAACACAGGGCAAACTACACTGAAACAAAATATAAATGCAACATCCACAATTTTCTAAGATTTTACAGAGTTATAGTTTATATAAGGAAATCAGTCAATTGAAATAATATCCTGAACAAAAATCGAAACAGAACACGTAAAATGTTGGTCCCATGTTTCATGAGCTGAAATAAAAGATCCCAGAAATGTTCCATATGCACAAAAAGTTTATTTCTCTCAAATTTTGCACACAAATGTGTACATCCCTCTTAGTGAGCATGTATCCTTTGCCAATATAATCCATCCACCTGACAGATGTGGCATATCAAGAAGCTAAATAAACAGCATGATTGTTACACAGGTGCAGCTTGTGCTGGGGGACAATAAAAGGCCACTCTAAAATGTGCAGTTTTGTCACGCAACACAATGACACAGATGTCTCAAGTTTTGAGGGAGCGTGCAATTGGCATGTCGACTGCAGGAATATCCACCAGAGCCTTTGCTTGAGAATTGAATGTTCATTTTTCTACCATAAGCCGCCTCCAACGTCATTTTTAAAAAATGTGTCATTACATCCAACTGCAGACCACGTGTAACCACGCCAGCTCAGGACCTCCACAATCAGCTTCTTCACCTGAGACCAGCCCCCCGGACAGTTGATGAAACTGTGGGTTTGCACAACGAAAATAATTTCTGCACAAACTGTCAGAAACCATCTCAGGAAAGCTCTTCTGCGTGCTCATCGTCCTCATCAGGGTCTTGATCTGACTGCAGTTCGGCGTCGTAACCGACTTCAGTGGGCTAATACTCAGCTTCGATGGCCACTGGCACTCTGGAGAAGTGATCTCTTCACGGATGAATCCCGGTTTCAACTGTACCGGGCAGACAGCAGACAGCATATATGGCATCACATGGGTGAGCGGTTTGCTGATGTCAGTGTTGTGAACAGAGTGTCCCATGGTGGCTGTGGGTTTATGGTCTGGGCAGGCATAAGCCACGGACAACAAACACAATTGCATTTTATCGATGGCAATTTGAATGCACAGAGATACCGTGACGAGATCCAGAGGCCCATTGTGGTGTCAGTCTCCCGCCTCCATCACCTCGTGTTTCAGCATGATAATTGCATGGCCCCAAGTCCTGGAACCTGAAACTGTCACAATTCTTCCATGGCCTGCGTACTCATCAGACATGTAGATGAGCGGGACAACATTCCACAGTCCGCAATAAACAGCCTGATCAACTCTATGCGAAGGAGACGTCATGCGGGATGAGGGAAATGGTGATCCACACACCTACCTTTTTAAAGGGATCTGTGAGTAACAGATGCATATCTATGTTGCCAGTCATGTGAAATCCATGAATTAGGGCTTCGTGAAATTATTTCAATTAACTAAGTTCCTTATATTAACTATCTCAGTAAAATAGTAGAAATTGTTGCATGTTGCGTTGATATTTTTTATTCTTGTATGAAGTTGTGGTGATGTTCTTAGCTTTATCCTTTGAAAATAGACACAAACATATTCTGGGGATGAGCATGTGCATCTTCCATATGTTCCCATTGTTCCTCTTTAGTACATTTAACTATATGTCCCAACTGAAAGAACCTGGGTGGAGAGTTGATACAATTCCAAGTCTGGAAGGTTTAGAACCTTAGGAAGATGGAAAACGTTCCTTTTTTAATTCTAGGAGTTTAATTGACACACATAAATTCTGTACACTTTTTTAAAGAATGTATTTGGTGTGGTGTAATTGGTACCAAAACATTGGGAGCCATTAAAAAAAGGTTTATTTTAACTGTAACATTTATGGGACAATTGTTCTATTTCATTAAATCTGCTTTCATGTCGTTGAGTAATAAGATGAAGTTATCTTTAGATATTTGTTGTTTGTTGTCATTTAAGATATTTTGTGATCCACTTAAAGGATTGCTGTAAATCATGAGTTATTCTTATTTTCCTTTGGCTATTATTTCCAGGTAGTAAAACATGAATAAAAGCAACACATACCGTTAGTAAGAAGGGGCTAAAAGTGTCTTATATGGTGAGCTACCGAGTAGCTAGGACAGGCAGGGCACATACTATAGTGGAGGACTTCCTTCTGCCGTGGATATGACTAGAACAGGCAGGGCACACACTATAGCGGAGGACTTCCTGCTGCCGTGGATATGGCTAGGACAGGCAAGGCACATACTATAGTGGAGGACTTCCTGCTGCCGTGGATATGGCTAGGACAGGCAAGGCACATACTATAGTGGAGGACTTTGCTTTTGTTGCTGCTGTGGATATGACTAGGACAGGCAGGGCACATACTATAGTGGAGGACTTCCTGCTGCCGTGGATATGGCTAGGACAGGCAGGGCCCATACTATAGTGGAGGACTTCCTGCTGCCGTGGATATGACTAGGACAGGCAACCCCATACTATAGTGGAGGACTTCCTTCTTCCTGCTGCCGTGGATATGACTAGGACAGGCAAGGCCCATACTATAGTGGAGGACTTCATTCTTCCTGCTGCTGTGGATATGGCTAGGACAGGCAACCCCATACTATAGTGGAGGACTTCCTTCTTCCTGCTGCCGTGGATGTGACTAGGACAGGCAAGGCACATACTATAGTGGAGGACTTCCTTCTTCCTGCTGCCGTGGATATGACTAGGACAGGCAGGGCACAAACTATAGCGGAGGACTTCCTGCTGCCGTGGATATGACTAGGACAGGCAGGGCCCATACTATAGCGGAGGACTTCCTTCTTCCTGCTGCCGTGGATATGACTAGGACAGGCAGGGCCCATACTATAGTGGAGGACTTCCTTCTTCCTGCTGCTGTGGATATGGCTAGGACAGGCAAGGCCCATACTATAGCGGAGGACTTCCTTCTTCCTGCTGCCGTGGATATGACTAGGACAGGCAACCCCATACTATAGTGGAGGACTTCCTTCTTCCTGCTGCCGTGGATATGACTAGGACAGGCAGGGCCCATACTATAGTGGAGGACTTCCTTCTTCCTGCTGCCGTGGATATGACTAGGACAGGCAAGGCCCATACTATAGCGGAGGACTTCCTTCTTCCTGCTGCCGTGGATATGACTAGGACAGGCAGGGCCCATACTATAGTGGAGGACTTCCTTCTTCCTGCTGCCGTGGATATGACTAGGAGAGGCAAGGCCCATACTATAGTGGAGGACTTCCTTCTTCCTGCTGCCGTGGATATGACTAGGACAGGCAGGGCCCATACTATAGTGGAGGACTTCCTTCTTCCTTCTGCCGTGGATATGACTAGGACAGGCAGGGCCCATTCTATAGTGGACGACTTCCTGCTGCCGTGGATATGACTAGGACAGGCAGGGCCCATACTATAGCGGAGGACTTCCTTCTTCCTGCTGCCGTGGATATGACTAGGACAGGCAGGGCCCATACTATAGTGGAGGACTTCCTGCTGCCGTGGATATGACTAGGACAGGCAGGGCCCATACTATAGTGGAGGACTTCCTTCTGCCGTGGATATGACTAGGACAGGCAGGGCCCATACTATAGTGGACGACTTCCTGCTGCCGTGGATATGACTAGGACAGGCAGGGCCCATACTATAGTGGAGGACTTCCTTCTTCCTGCTGCCGTGGATATGACTAGGACAGGCAAGGCCCATACTATAGTGGAGGACTTCATTCTTCCTGCTGCCGTGGATATGACTAGGACAGGCAGGGCACATACTATAGCGGAGGACTTCCTTCTTCCTGCTGCCGTGGATATGACTAGGACAGGCAAGGCCCATACTATAGCGGAGGACTTTATTCTTCCTGCTGCCGTGGATATGACTAGGACAGGCAAGCCCATACTATAGTGGAGGACTTCCTGCTGCCGTGGATATGACTAGGACAGGCAAGGCCCATACTATAGTGGAGGACTTCCTGCTGCCGTGGATATGACTAGGACAGGCAAGGCACATACTATAGCGGAGGACTTTATTCTTCCTGCTGCCGTGGATATGACTAGGACAGGCAGGGCACAAACTATAGCGGTGGACTTCCTTCTTCCTGCTGCCGTGGATATGACTAGGACAGGCAGGGCACATACTATAGCGGAGGACTTCCTTCTTCCTGCTGCAGGGGATATGGCTAGGACAGGCAACCTCATACTATAGCGGAGGACTTCCTTCTTCCTGCTGCAGGGGATATGGCTAGGACAGGCAACCTCATACTATAGCGGAGGACTTCCTTCTTCCTGCTGCCGTGGATATGACTAGGACAGACTGGACAGCTTAGTGACATCAAATGGACTTTGGTGTTCAAGACGTGTTGGTATCTGTACTGATGGTGCAAAAGCCATGACAGGGAGACATAGTGGAGTGGTAACATGTGCAAGCAGTTGCTTCCGACGCCACTTGGGATCGCTGCAGCATCCACCGAGAGGCTCTTGGGCTCACTGCAGCATCCACCGGGGGGGCTCTTGGGTTCACTGCAGCATCCACCGGGGGGCTCTTGGGTTCACTGCAGCATCCACCGAGAGGCTCTTGGGTTCACTGCAGCATCCACCAAGAGGCTCTTGGGCTCACTGCAGCATCCACCGAGAGGCTCTTGGGTACACTGCAGCATCCACCGAGAGGCTCTTGGGTTCACTGCAGCATCCACCGAGAGGCTCTTGGGTTCACTGCAGCATCCACCGAGAGGCTCTTGGGTTCGCTGCAGCATCCACCGAGAGGCTCTTGGGTTCACTGCAGCATCCACCGAGAGGCTCTTGGGTTCGCTGCAGCATCCACCGAGAGGCTCTTGGGTTCACTGCAGCATCCACCGAGAGGCTCTTGGGTTCGCTGCAGCATCCACCGAGAGGCTCTTGGGTTCACTGCAGCATCCACCGAGAGGCTCTTGGGTTCACTGCAGCATCCACCGAGAGGCTCTTGGGTTCACTGCAGCATCCACCGAGAGGCTCTTGGGTTCACTGCAGCATCCATCGAGAGGCTCTTGGGGCCAAGGGAATGCGTGACAGCTTGAAAGACGTTTTGGACTCTACAGTGAAAATGGTTAACTTGGTTAAAGCAAGGCCCCTGAACTCTCATGTATTTTCTGCATTATGCAAATTATATGGGCAGCGACCATGTAACGCTTTTGTAACATACAGTGGTGCTCTGGTTATCAAGGGGCAAAGTATTGAAAAAAATTTTTTAATTGAGAGACAAGCTTAAAGTTCTTTACTGACCAAAATGTTCACTCGTCTGACCGCTTGCATGATGTTGAGTTTCTCACACGACTGGTCTATCTGGGTGATGTTTTTTCTCGCCTGAATGATCTGAATCTAGAATTACAGGGACTCTCTGCAACTAAATTCAATGTGCGAGACAGAATTGATGCTATGATTAAGAAGTTTTAGCTCTTCTCTGTCTGCATTAACAAGGACAACACACAGGTCTTTCCATCATTGTATGATTTTTGTGTGTGCAAATGAACAAGCTTACGGACAATGTCAAATGTGATATAGCGAAGCACCTAAGCGAGTTGAGCGCAATTACGCAGGTACTTTCCCGAAACGGATGACACAAACAACTGGAATTGTTATCCCTTTCATGCCCTGCCTCCAGTCCACTTATCAATATCTGAACAAGAGAGCCTCATCGTAATTGCAACAAGCGGTTCAGTGAAAATTGAATTTAATCAGAGGCCACTGCCAGATTTCTGGATAGGGCTGCGCACTCAGAGTATCCGGCTTTGGCAAATCATGCTGTTAAGACATTGATGCCCTTTTCAACCATGGACTGTACCCATGTGAGAGTGGATTCTCTCTCACTAGCATGACAACTAAATACAGGCACAGACTGTGTGGAAAATGATTTAAGACTGAGACTCTCTCCAATACAACCCAACATTGCAGAGTTATGTGCATTCTGTCAAACAGACCCTTCTCATTAACCTGTGGTGAGTTATTCTCCATTTACGATAAACAAATAAGGTTTTATATGTAAGACGGCTAAATAAAGAGCAAAATTATTGACTGTTAATATATCATTATTTGTGCCCAGGTCCTATAAGAGCTCTTTGTCACTTCCCATGAGCTTATGTTTAATAAATGTATCGTATAGTGTGTGTGCGGCAGGCTTACAATGAAGGCAAAAAACAACATTTGAGAGTGCGCTGCCCCTGGTGCTTAGAGGGGTTACGCAGCTGGAGGTTGAATGCTTGAAGGGGTACGAGACTTTGGGAACCACTGCATAGACGTAAATCTCTTTTCCACGTTAAACAAAATACACTGATATATTCACAGGACATTTTTACCATTACACGGACACACACACTCGTGCACAAAGGCACACACACACACACACACACACACACACACACACACACACACACACACACACACACACACACACACAAACACACACACACACAAACAAACACACACACACACACACACACAAACACACACACAAACAAACACACACACACACACACAAACACACAAACGCACGCACGCACAAACGCACGCAAGCACAAACGCACGCACGAACACACACACACAGTGTCAAAAGGTGTTTCTTTTTATTTAAAGTCCTTCCTGCTCTCTGCTACCTCTGGGTCGGTTGGCCATCAGAAAGGTCTTCAGAAAGGCAGAGAGGACCTTTGGGGGGACTGGCCTGGACTGCAATCTGGTAAATATTACATGTATCATATTCACTGTGGGAGACAAACCGCTGAGTTGGCCCTAACGGTTCCACATGTGGCCTCACTGCCATCGAATCTGCCGATCCACTGATGAGGGGAAAGGACAGAGAGAAGCACTATGTCTGTCTGTCTTTCTGCCTGCCTGTCTCTGTCTGTCTTCTTGCCTGTCTGTCTGCTTGCTTGCCTGCCTGTCCCTCTGTCCGACAGAGAGAAAGAGAGAAAAACAGAGAGAGCGAACCAGTCTGCCTGTTAATCTGAAATACAGTGAGGGGAAAAAAGTATTTGATCCCCTGCTGATTTTGTACGTTTGCCCACTGACAAAGAAATGATCAGTCTAGGTTTATCTAGGTTTATTTGAACAGTGAGAGAGAATAACATGAAAAAGGTCCAGAAAAAACGCACGTCAAAAATGTTATAAATTGATTTGCATTTTAATGAGGGAAATAAGTATTTGACCCCTTTGCAAAACATGACTCAGTACTTGGTGGCAAAACCCTTGTTGGCTCACAGAGGTCAGACGTTTCTTGTAGTTGGCCACCAGGTTGGCACACATCTCAGGAGGGATTTTGTCCCACTCCTCTTTGCAGATCTTCTCCAAGTCATTATGGTTTTGAGGCTGACGTTTGGCAACTCAAACCTTCATCTCCCTCCACAGATTTTCTATGGGATTAAGGTCTGGAGACTGGCTAGGCCACTCCAGGACCTTAATGTGCTTCGTCTTGAGCCACTTCTTTGTTGCCTTGGCCGTGTGTTTTTGGATCATTGTCATGCTGGAATACCCATCCACAACCCATTTTCAATGCCCTGGATGAGGGAAGAAGGTTCTCACCCAAGATTTGACGGTACATGGCCCCGTCCATCGTCCCTTTGATGCAGTGAAGTTGTCCTGTCCCCTTAGCAGAAAAACACCCCCAAAGCATAATGTTTCCACCTCCATGTTTGATGGTGTTCTTGGGGTCATAGGCAGCATTCCTCCTCCTCCAAACACGGTGAGTTGAGTTGATGCCAAAGAGCTCCATTTTGGTCTCATCTGACCACAACACTTTCACCCAGTTGTCCTCTGAATCATTCAGATGTTCATTGGCAAACTTCAGACGGGCATGTATATGTGCTTTCTTGAGCAGGGGGACCTTGCGGGCACTGCAGGATTTCAGTCCTTCACGGCGTAGTGTGTTACCAAATGTTTTCTTGGTGACTATGGTCCCAGCTGCCTTGAGATCATTGACAAGCTCCTCCCGTGTAGTTCTGGGCTGATTCCTCACCGTTCTCATGATCATTGCAACTCCACGAGGTAAGATCTTGCATGAAGCTCCAGGCCGAGGGAGATTGACAGTTCTTTTGTGTTTCTTCCATTTGCGAATAATCGCACCAACTGTTGTCACCTTCTCACCAAGCTGCTTGGCGATGGTCTTGTAGCCCATACCAGCCTTGTGTAGGTCTACAATCTTGTCCCTGACATCCTTGGAGAGCTCTCTGGTCTTGGCCATGGTGGAAAGTTTGGAATCTGATTGATTGATTGCTTCTGTGGACAGGTGTCTTTATACAGGTAACAAGCTGAGATATGGAACACTCCTTTCAAGAGTGTGCTCCTAATGTCAGCTCGTTACCTGTATAAAAGACACCTGGGAGCTAGAAATCTTTCTGATTGAGAGGGGGTCAAATACCTATTTCCCTCATTAAAATGCAAATCAATTCATAACATTTTTTACATGCGTTTTTCTGGATTTTTTTGTTGTTGTTATTCTGTCTCTCACTGTTCAAATAAACATACTATTAAAACTATAGACTGATCATTTCTTTGTCAGTGGGCAAACATACAAAATCAGCAGGGGATCAAATACTATTTTCCCTCACTGTAGATCGGCTCCCAGAGCCTACAGCCATATGAACCCAACCAACTCGACCAACCAACCTCTTTTCATTTCACAACCGCATGCCTTAATCAGTCCATCCTGCCGCTATGACGGAAGCCCCTATGCTGGGGTGAATTGTTTTACACAGCACCGCCTGCTTTCACTTAGGGGCTGGAACCTCAGCACTGGTGTCCAAGGATCCAAGGACAGTGTCGTGACGTTGGCCTGGGGGATAGGTTTATGACAGTCATAAATACTCTTCCCCCCTTTTTCCTCTCTCTACCCTACTGAGGTTACATTCGCAAAACCCTTGGTTAACATAGAGATTCTGGGAACATCAGTAGGTGGGGGGAAATTAACTATATTCTGGTAATCCGACCAATGGAACATATGCGGTGGTAGTTAATGAATATGATGTCAGTTCGGTTGTCATCTGAGACATTCTCATCAATGATAAGATGACATAAACTCTACGGTGGAAAGTCTACACATCAGAGTTATCGGATTCACATGGAATTGTTGTTTAATTTAAATGTTTGAATGTGAAATTATTTGTGATGGGATGAAATGTGATTTTACCTTCGAAAATGTGAGATTTGGGTTTTCATAAGACAGGGCTCTGCTCAATCAGTGGCCCGCACCTGTGAAGGGACATGGGCTATAAAACTTTTCAAACACGCCCTCCTCTCCCTTCCTATATAAGCCCTTGACGACAATATAACCTCCTGTTCCGAGGACTTGAGTATGACGGTCCGATGTCAGAATGGTTCAGATAATACTAAAGAACGAAGCCAACATCAGCGTGAGCTTTGGTTGCGAATGGTATGAACTTTTAACTCTTATTCACTACAGAAGTGATACCTCCTAGCCGTTGAGTTAGCAACAGCAGACGCAACGAGGGTTCGGAAGGAACAGACAGAGTATCCCGTCTATCAACCAACGACGTTACTACAGCGTATCCAATTGACAACCAGACACATTCTTCAAAGGACTCGGTTTGGCAACAAGGCCTTCCATCTACCATCAACCTACCGAAGAGCAGCTCAGAGTAAATATTTATTGCATTTTCCTTTTCCAAATGGGCGGTAATTTAGAATGCATCAGATACTGTATTTACGATATCCCAGCTTCTCCCTTTGTTCCTCAGTCTTCCCGCTCTTTCACTCAAACCCAGCCCTTTTCCTTTGTGTAACAAGCTGTCATCTTTTCCGACCGCTAGGGACGTTTTCCTTTATGACGTAATTTGTAATCAAGTTATGATTTAATTAGGTGTATGTGTAATTCTGTGTGATTAGTTACGTATTTAGTAAATAAATAATGAAACCCAATTTTGTATTGCTGATTCAAATTGTTAGCCAGGGTTCGTGCAGATAACCAAGAATTTACAAGTTTCAGATGAGACTGAATTAAGATGAGGATTAATATTGACTGCTATTGATATAAAATATTACTAGGTCTTTAAGAGTTTATACAGCTCTATAAATATTACTTCGTGGTGCCCGACTCTCTAGTTAATTACATTCACATGATTAGCTCAATGAGGTGATATTAATTTACGGAGAAATTATTTTATAGAATAGCATGTCATATCACTTAATCCGGCATAGCCAAAGACAGGACAACAGAGTGGCCTTCCTTAAACTACCTACAACAAGCTCTACGCAGACGCAAGATTCAGAGTGTTGCAATGTCATTTTGTCACAAGGGGCGTCTCCTTGTAATAAACTGAGCCATTCAACGCAGTGTTGCCAATTTAGCGACTTGTCGCTATTTTTAGCGACTTTTCTGACCACTACAGCTACTTTTATTGTTAAAGATTATAGCGACAAATTCAGCTACTTTTCAGGCTGGGAGCTTTGGCACCAAGTATTTCTATGGTTCTGATGATGCATTTAGGGACTTTTCCACACTCAATTCTGGTGCAAACGAAAGTGGGAGAAGCTGCCTGTGCGACAGAAGTCACAACAACAGCACACACACAGGCAGAGAAACCCAAGGTGAGGGGGTGTGCAATGGGCAAGGGGGCAAAAAAAAACGCTATGTCGGGGATCCGCAGCTGTGTGGCAGCAAGGCAAATTGGTGCTGTGATGCAAAACGTAATCTAGCGACTTCTAGTGTCAAATCAAGGAGCCAATAGCCGATCTCACTGACAAATAGTTATCATTGCTTCCTGTCACGATCGTCGTAAGAAGCGCAGCGTGGTGTAAATCTATTATTTTATTGAATGACGAAGAACAAAAACAACAAAACGACCGTGACGCTATGATAACGAATGCTCACACAGACAATAACCCACAAAATACCCAAAGAAGATGGCTGCCTAAATATGGTTCCCAATCAGAGACAACGATAAACACCTGCCTCTAATTGAGAAACAATCTAGGCAACCATAGACCAACATAAACACCTAGATGAAAACAACCCCATAAATATACAAAAACCCCTAGACAGTACAAACACCCTAGAATAAGACAAAAACACACATATTATCCATGTCACACCCTGACCTAACCAAAATAATAAAGAAAACAAAGAATACTAAGGTCAGGGCGTGACACTTCCGCAGCTGGGGGGGCTGTGTTGTCGCTTGGGAATTGAATATACAAGCAGCATATCAAACTGGGATAATGTTTAGGTTACACCGGCAAGTATAACAATTATGAATGAATTGTCAATCTGATTATATCACATGGGGGGAAGCTAAAAAGCTAGATTGTTATGTTTTTAGTCAGGCTAAATCCAGCTAACCAGGCTACCAGCTAGTTAATGCTAGCAAGGGATGGTGACTCTTCCTTGATTTCACAATGACAAGACACAAATAACAAAACGTTGCTATCGTTAATGGGACCAGTGAGGACAGGATGTTAAAAACAGATGCCCGTCACTTCCACCCACGTGTTCGCACAAACGCACATAAGATGTGATTTATTGAACCTTTATTTAACTAGGCAAGTCAGTTAAGATCAATGGCGTGAAGCTTGTAGCAACCTTAAAGGAGGGGTGTGGAGGGGGACAGGTTGCGTCCCAGAGTGGCAACCTATTCCCTATATAGTGCACTACTTTTGACCAGAGACCTATGGGCCCTGGTTGAAAGTAGTGCACCACATAGGGAATAGGCTGCCATTTGGGACTCGATCGGGCTCCAGTCAGCCTGGCTGTTCACTCCAACTCTCTTTGATCCGACTGTGCATAGTGAAAACCATGAGAAGTGTGTGCGTGATTCTGTGATTGTGATTGTGTGTGTGTGTGTGTGTGTGTGTGTGTGTGTGTGTGTGTGTGTGTGTGTGTGTGTGTGTGTGTGTGTGTGTGTGTGTGTGTGTGTGTGTGTGTGTGTGTAGGCCAGTCACTAGGGGGTGTCCAGCTCTGAACCCTTGGCTTGACTCGAAGAGCTCTCATGCAATCATCCTTTGGGTTGAGCAACACAGAGAGACCATTTCCTCTGTGATTCATCTCCACGCTCCAGCCAGTGAGATGACTGACTGAGGGGAGTGAGAGGGGAAGAGGAAGCTCAACATACACACACATGTGTGACAGCATGCACATATATAAACACACACTGAGATACACACACACACACACACACACACACGTGTGCAGACACACACACACTTGTATGTGCAGACACACACACACACACGTGTGCAGACACACACACACTTGTATGTGCAGACACACACACACTAAATCGTGTACAGCTATATGTTTGCCATATATCCTCGTGCCTATTTGACCCAGGAGGCTCCTGGTTAACATTGCCTTTTCTCAGTAATACTATGGATCTCTGTCTGTATGTAGTCCTGCACTTATAGATACATGGTGTTGGTGGAGGTACCGACCCAGATGGATCTGGGAGTCCTGCTGCAGCACACAGTGGGGAGGTGGAAGCGTGGGTCTGAAAGCCTGGAGTCCTGAAACAGTAGCCTATAGAACCCCCACCAACTACCAAAAAAAACATGAATTCCATATGAAATGAATACATTGATTTAGGTGTTAATGCAATTCATTCTGAAACCCTACACCTCTTAAAAACTAAACTACGAGTACTGTAAGTCAAACCCTGGATGGGAATATGTTTTAAATGAGACCACATGTCCTTAAGTACAGTCTCCTCAGCACACACACACACCCCTCCTCACACACACTCCACACACACCCCACCCCCCCCCCCCCACACACACACGCGCACACACACACACACACGCACACGCACACACCCGTCCTCACACACACACACACACCCCTACTCACACACACTCCACACACACACCCCCCCACACACACGCGCACACACACGCACACACACACACGCACACATACACACACACACCCCTCCTCACACACACACCCCTCCTCACACACACACACACACACACACGCACACACACACACACCCATCCCCACACACACACGCGCACACACACGCACACACACACACGCACACATACACACACACACCCCTCCTCACACACACACCCCTCCTCACACACACACACACACACACACGCACACACACACACACCCATCCTCACACACACTTCACACACACCCCCCACACACATACCCCTCCTCACCCCCCCACACACACGCACACACACACACCCCTCCTCACACACACTTCACACACACCCCCCACACACATACCCTCCTCCTCACCCCCCCCCACACACACACACACACACACACACACACACACCCCACACACACTCACATACCCCCCTCACTCACCCCCCCACACACACACACACACACACACACACACACACACACAAACCCCCCCCCACACACACACACACGTGAGAACAGTACCAACTCTTCAACATAGCTCTTTATTATGAGCTGCTTGTTTCTTCCCTGCTGTTTCACTACACTGACTTGCCACAGGAACCACGTCCTACATTTCATTACATAAAAATAATACGCTTTTTTTTTCTAATGTTTTTTTTTTTTTTTTTACATGGCATCCAATTCCCTACATAATACACTACTTTTGACCAATGCCCAATGGCGCCCTATGCCATATACAATACACTATAAAAGGAATAAGCAGCCGTTTGGGATGTGGACTAAGTGCTATGCTTGTTTGGGTCCTCCTTCCTTTGGAGTTCCACAGTGGAGTCAGACACTCGTAAATCAGGGCCAAGAAATACTCAGGCCAGATTTACCCCAATCTACAGTTATAAATGTCACTGGAAGTGGTTATTTAATCTCTGTATACCCACTATATAATACTGCTGCAACACTGTGGGCCAGCCAGACTTTCCTGGATCTAGTCTGTCAACATTGCTCTGGCCCCCAATGGTGGAACAAACTCCCTCACGACGCCAGGACAGCGGAGTCAATCACTACCTTCCGGAGACACCTGAAACCCCACCTCTTCAAGGAATACCTAGGATAGGATAAAGTAATCCTTCTCACCCCCCCCCCCCTTAAATGATTTAGATGCACTATTGTAAAAGTGGCTGTTCCACTGGATGTCATAAGGTGAATTCACTAATTTGTAAGTCGCTCTGGATAAGAGCGTCTGCCAAATGACTTAAATGTAAATGTAAATTATAAAGAGAAAGGTGTTCTTTAAATAATATTATGAGGTTGAACCAGGGGTAGGATTTTAACAGTGAGGATGCTGACAAAGTTGATGGGGGTTTTGTTGCCCAAGTGAGGCTTTTTATTTGGAAGGTGAAGAACTAATATTGCTGGCCAGTATACAAGTATTTACAAAAAAACAAATAAACAGGACGACGAACAAAAAGTTGGCATAATAAACTCAAATGAAAACTTCACTCATGCCTGTACCAGGGAGTGAGTGAGTGAGCGTTAAAAAGGAATGTCACGCCCCGATTTGTTTCACTTGAGGGCTCAGAACGCACCCTTGTGGGGCCCCAGTGTTGAGGATCAGCGGGGAGGAGATGTTGTTACCTACCCTCACCACCTGGGGGCGGCCCGTCAGGAAGTCCAGTACCCAGTTGCACAGGGCGGGGTCGAGACCCAGGGTCTCGAGCTTGATGACGAGCTTGGAGGGTACTATGGTGTTGAATGCCGAGCTGTAGTCGATGAACAGCATTCTCACATAGGTATTCCTCTTGTCCAGATGGGTTAGGGCAGTGTGCAGTGTGGTTGAGATTGCATCGTCTGTGGACCTATTTGGGCGGTAAGCAAATTGGAGTGGGTCTAGGGTGTCAGGTAAGGTGGAGGTGATATGGTCCTTGACTAGTCTCTCAAAGCACTTCATGATGACGGAAGTGAGTGCTATGGGGCGGTAGTCGTTTAGCTCAGTTACCTTAGCTGTACCCACCCACATGACCACTCTGCCTGACCCTGACCCTGTACCCACCCACATGACCACTCTGCCTGACCCTGTACCCACCCACATGACCACTCTGCCTGACCCTGTACCCACCCACATGACCACTCTGCCTGACCCTGACCCTGTACTCACCCACATGACCACTCTGCCTGACCCTGACCCTGTACCCACCCACATGACCACTCTGCCTGATCCTGACCCTGTCCCTGACCCTGTCCCTGACCATGACCCTGACCCTGTCCCTGACCCTGACCATGTCCCTGTCCCTGACCCTGACCCTGTCCCTGTCCCTGTCCCTGACCCTGTCCCTGACCCTGACCATGACCATGACCCTGACCCTGTCCCTGTCCCTGTCCCTGTCCCTGACCCTGACCCTAACCCTGACCCTGTCCCTGACCATGACCCTGTCCCTGACCCTGTCCCTGTCCCTGACCCTGACCCTGTCCCTGACCCTGACCTTGTCCCTGACCCTATCTTGTCCCTGTCCCTGACCCTGCCCTTGTCCCTGACCTTGTCCCTGTCCCTGTCCCTGACCCTGACCCTGACCCTGACCATGACCTTGTCCCTGACCCTGATCTTGTCCCTGACCCTGCCCTTGTCCCTGTCCCTGTCCTGACCCTGCCTGCCGTCCTGTACCTTTTTTGGGTTACTACATGATTCCATATGTGTTCATAGTTGTGATGTCTTCACTATTATTCTACAATGTAGAAAATAGTAAAAATAAAGAAAACCCCTTGAATGAGTAGGTGTTCTAAAACCTCTGACTGGTAGTGTATATTTTGGGGATATAAACACGTACATCGCCCCGGGAATAAGCGACTTCCGCTATACCTGTAACCTGTATCATGCACTCCAACACACCCACTGTTTGTCTGTAAAAATACCATCAGGAAACAAGGCTCAACCCTCTTCAATAAACAAGGAAATACAAGGTAAGCCTTTACATTTCTACAGCTTTATCTCTACGTTTCAGCTGATAAATATGTTCACGTCATAGTTGGAACTGTTGATCGTTACGTACATGTTTAGACAGGCAGACACACAACAAATGGTTTTTATTTAACTAGGCAAGTCAGTTAAGTCAGTTAGCCTCGGAACAGTGGGTTAATTGCCTGCTCAGGGGCAGAACGACAGATTTGTACCTTGTCAGCTCGGGGATTTGAACTTGCAACCTTTCGGTTACTAGTCCAACGCTCTAACCACTAGGCTACCCTGTCGCCTCTCCACTCTAACCACTAGGCTACCCTGCCGCCTCTCCACTCTAACCACTAGTCTACGCTGCCGCCCCTCCACTCTAACCACTAGGCTACCCTGCCGCCTCTCCACTCTAACCACTAGGATACCCTGCCGCCTCTCCACTCTAACCACTAGGCTACGCTGCCGCCTCTCCACTCTAACCACTAGGATACCCTGCCGCCTCTCCACTCTAACCACTAGGCTACCCTGCCGCCTCTCCACTCTAACCACTAGGATACCCTGCCGCCTCTCCACTCTAACCACTAGGCTACGCTGCCGCCTCTCCACTCTAACCACTAGGATACCCTGCCGCCTCTCCACTCTAACCACTAGGCTACCCTGCCGCCTCTCCACTCTAACCACTAGGCTACGCTGCCGCCTCTCCACTCTAACCACTAGTCTACGCTTCCGCCCCTCCACTCTAACCACTAGGCTACCCTGCCGCCTCTCCACTCTAACCACTAGGATACCCTGCCGCCTCTCCACTCTAACCACTAGGCTACGCTGCCGCCTCTCCACTCTAACCACTAGGATACCCTGCCGCCTCTCCACTCTAACCACTAGGCTACCCTGCCGCCTCTCCACTCTAACCACTAGTCTACGCTGCCGCCCCTCCACTCTAACCACTAGGCTACCCTGCCGCCTCTCCACTCTAACCACTAGGATACCCTGCCGCCTCTCCACTCTAACCACTAGGCTACGCTGCCGCCTCTCCACTCTAACCACTAGGCTACCCTGCCGCTGATTGACGGGCGTGCGACAACAAACTCTCATACATGTCTCCTCTCGTTTGCAGGCGATCAACGATCAAGACATCGAAATACATCGCTAGTCCCACATTATATTCAATAAATACATGTGTCTCATAAACAGTTCCATAAACATTGTCTGGTTATTCATAATCAGGCCTAACTGTAGTTTAGGGGACAGAGATAAGAGGACGATCATCACAGATATCCTTCACATTATTACCAGGAATTGACTCTGATCATTAAATAGAACCGCAGAGGAAAATACTTCTATGTTTAGACCTCACTATAAATGTGTTTGTCTGTTGTCAATTAATTAGCTAATGACATGGTGATGACTTTCAATTATACAAGAATAAAGTCATGTGATTATTAATGAAATTCACTGCTGTTTGTTTATTTTGAAGGTAATTCACACAAATAACATTAGTCTTGTTTCATATCTAATTTGCACCTAAAAGTAACAATATGCATCATTAGACTAAAATGCTTATTCTTGGAATATCAGTTCTCTCGCTTGCTCTCTTCCTCTCTCTCCTCTCTTGTTAATGCTCTCTCTTCCTCTCTCTCCTCTCTTGTTAACGCTCTCTCTTCCTCTCTCTCCTCTCTTGTTAACGCTCTCTCTTCCTCTCTTCCTCTCTCCCCTCTCTTGTTAATGCTCTCTCTTCCTCTCTCTCCTCTCTTGTTAACGCTCTCTCTTCCTCTCTCTCCTCTCTTGTTATAACGCTCTCTCTTCCTCTCTCTCCTCTCTTGTTAACGCTCTCTCTTCCTCTCTCTCCTCTCTTAAAGCTCTCTCTTCCTCTCTCTCCTCTCTTGTTAAAGCTCTCTCTTCCTCTCTTCCTCTCTTGTTAACGCTCTCTCTTCCTCTCTTCCTCTCTCTCCTCTCTTGTTAATGCTCGCTCTTCCTCTCTCTCCTCTCTTGTTAAAACTCTCTCTTTCTCTCTCTCTTCCTCTCTCTCCTCTCTTGTTAATGCCCTCTTTCTCTCTCTCTTCCTCTCTCTCCTCTCTTGTTAATGCTCTCTCTTCCTCTCTCTCCTCTCTTGTTAAAGCTCTCTCTTCCTCTCTCTCCTCTCTTGTTAAAGCTCTCTCTTCCTCTTTCTCCTCTCTTGTTAATGTCCTCTTTCTCTCTCTCTTCCTCTCTCCTCTCTTCTTAATGCCCTCTTTCTCTCTCTCTTCCTCTCTCTCCTCTCTTGTTAATGCCCTCTCTCTCTCTCTTCCTCTCTTGTTAATGCCCTCTTCCTTTCTCTCCTCTCTTGTTAATGCTCTCTTCCTCTCTTGTTAATGCCCTCTTTCTCTCTCTCTTCCTCTCTTGTTAATGCCCTCTTCCTCTCTCTCTTCTCTTGTTAATGCCCTCTTCCTCTCTCTCCTCTCTTGTTAATGCTCTCTTCCTCTCTTGTTAATGCCCTCTTTCTCTCTCTCTTCCTCTCTCTCCTCTCTTGTTAATGCTCTCTTCCTCTCTTGTTAATGCCCTCTTTCTCTCTCTCTTCCTCTCTCTCCTCTCTTGTTAATGCTCTCTTCCTCTCTTGTTAATGCCCTCTTTCTCTCTCTCTTCCGGTCTCTCTCCTCTCTTGTTAACGCTCTCTTCCTCTCTTGTTAATGCCCTCTTTCTCTCTCTCTTCCTCTCTTGTTAATGCCCTCTTCCTCTCTCTCCTCTCTTGTTAATGCTCTCTTCCTCTCTTGTTAATGCCCTCTTTCTCTCTCTCTTCCTCTCTCTCCTCTCTTGTTAATGCTCTCTTCCTCTCTTGTTAATGCCCTCTTTCTCTCTCTCTTCCGCTCTCTCTCCTCTCTTGTTAACGCTCTCTCTTTCTCTCCTTCTCTAAATATGTCATTACTTCCTGCTATATATCATTCTAATCATCCAATCAGGTAGTCTCTTAACATTGAACATGATGTCATTCCAGCATGACTTCTGCCGCGTTCAACAACTGTTCAACAACTGGGAACAACTGTTCAACAACTGGGAACTCGGAACTGGGAAATCTCAATATATAACTCACTGAAGTCTGAGATTTAGTAAGGGGATCTACGGGATCGGTGTCCCTATACCGGGACGGTTGTTGCTAACGTGCGCTAATGTGACTAGAATGATGCTGTAAGTAACAGCAAACTTTCCAGGACATAGACATGTCTTATATGGGCACATTGCTTACATTCTTGTTAATCAAACTGCACTGTCCAATTTACGGTAGCTATTACAGTGAACAAATACCATGCTGTTGCACAACAACAACAAAAATGTTTATCACGGAAACTGGTTTGATACATTCACCTCTGAAGGTAAATAATGTACTTACATTCAGTAATCTTGCTCTGATTTGTCATCCTGAGGATCCCAGAGATACAATGTAGGATAGTTTTGTTTGGTAAAATCTATTTTTATATTCAAATGTAGGAACTGGTATCTACAGTTTGAACCTCTGCTGTCTTTGGACACAGCCTGGGATTGAACCCGGGTCTGTAGTGACGCCTCAAGCACTGCGATGCAGTGCCTGAGACTTCTGCGCCACTCGGGAGGTCGGACCGGCACTTCTAATGTACCTCTATGGCAGCACCCAAGGAGCTTGAATTTATTTTCTGGTGAAGTAGTGTCCCCATGAGTGACAGAACACTGAGCCAATCACAGTGCAACTAGAGAATATTACCAACCCCTAGACTCCATATATTCCACTGGCTGCTCCACCGCCACAGAAAGCACTGAGGTAGGCTGAGACACCTGCATTTTGGAGCTGCCTTACTCAAGAAAGCAAAAAAGAGACCATGTTTGTATGTGGCTTTATTAACTAAATTATTAGTATTTTTTAAATTGTTTGCAAACTGATATGTGACACGAATTATTGCCAAAATAGCATGCAAAACAGGCAAAAAATAAATGGTTTAGCTAAACGGGTCAAAACAGGTGAGGCTCTGCCCCACTAGCCCTGAATGAAGGGTCGCCACGGGTTCCGACCTTGAATATGTGGACATCTATAAGTACCTAGGTGTCTGGCTAGACTGTAAACTCTCCTTCCAGACTCATATCAAACATCTCCAATCGAAAATCAAATCAAGAGTCGGCTTTCTATTCCGCAACAAAGCCTCCTTCACTCACGCCGCCAAACTTACCCTAGTAAAACTGACTATCCTACCGATCCTCGACTTCGGCGATGTCATCTACAAAATTGCTTCCAACACTCTACTCAGCAAACTGGATGCAGTTTATCACAGTGCCATCCGTTTTGTCACTAAAGCACCTTATACCACTCACCACTGCGACTTGTATGCTCTAGTCGGCTGGCCCTCGCTACATATTCGTCGCCAGACCCACTGGCTCCAGGTCATCTACAAGTCCATGCTAGGTAAAGCTCCGCCTTATCTCAGTTCACTGGTCACGATGGCAACACCCATCCGTAGCACGCGCTCCAGCAGGTGTATCTCACTGATCATCCCTAAAGCCAACACCTCATTTGGCCGCCTTTCGTTCCAGTACTCTGCTGCCTGTGACTGGAACGAATTGCAAAAATCCCTGAAGTTGGAAACTTTTATCTCCCTCACTAACTTCAAACATCTGCTATCTGAGCAGCTAACCGATCGCTGCAGCTGTACATAGTCTATTGGTAAATAGCCCACCCATTTTCACCTACCTCATCCCCATACTGTTTTTATTTATTTATTTTTCTGCTCTTTTGCACACCAATATCTCTACCTGTACATGACCATCTGATAATTTATCACTCCAGTGTTAATCTGCAAAATTGTAATTATTTGCCTACCTCCTCATGCCTTTTGCACATGTATATAGACTCCCCTTTTTTTCTACTGTGTTATTGACTTGTTAATTGTTTACTCCATGTGTAACTCTGTGTTGTCTGTTCACACTGCTATGCTTCATCTTGGCCAGGTCGCAGTTGCAAACGAGCACTTGTTCTCAACTAGCCTACCTGGTTAAATAAAGGTGAAATAAAAAAATAAAATAAACAGAGCTTTAGGAAACAGGAAATAGCACCCTATTCCCTATAGTGCACTACTTCTGACCAGAACCCTATAGGCCCTGGTCAAAAAGAGTGCACTAAATAGGAACTGTGCTGTAGTTTCGGCTTCCCCCATAGAAAGGGCTCGGTAGACTTTACTCTGGGATAGATTTATTTAGCCTGATCTCAAAATGATGACATTTTTTTCCTGAGCAGATCAGATGTGTATATTTCTGTTCTCTATTCCCAGGGCAGAAAGAACGCTCTCTTTACCCAACACACCAGAGGAGGAGGAAAAACTGTTTTGATATTATGCAAAGAAACAAATGAAGATTGATTTTCAGAAACAGGCCTATAAATATTGAAAGACGCAGAGAAAAGATTAGCTAATAGACCATCAACTAGATTCAGCCAGTCATCAACTAGATTCAGCCAATCATCAACTAGATTCAGCCAATCATCAACTACATTCAGCCAGTCATCAACTAGATTCAGCCAATCATCAACTACATTCAAACAATCATCAACTAGATTCAGCCAATCATCAACTAGATTCAGCCAGTCATCAACTAGATTCAGCCAATCATCAACTAGATTCAGCCAATCATCAACTAGATTCAGCCAATCATCAACTACATTCAGCCAGTCATCAACTAGATTCAGCCAATCATCAACTACATTCAAACAATCATCAACTAGATTCAGCCAATCATCAACTAGATTCAGCCAGTCATCAACTAGATTCAGCCAATCATCAACTAGATTCAGCCAATCATCAACTAGATTCTGCCAAACATCAACTAGATTCAGCCAAATATCAACTAGATTCAGCCAGTCATCAACTAGATTCAGCCAGTCATCAACTAGATTCAGCCAGTCATCAACTAGATTCAGCCAATCATCAACTACATTCAACCAATCATCAACTAGATTCAACCAATCATCAACTAGATGCAGCCAATCATCAACTAGATTCAGCCAAACATCAACTAGATTCAGCCAAACATCAACTAGATTCAGCCAAACATCAACTAGATTCAGCCAATCATCAACTAGATTCAGCCAATCATCAACTAGATTCAGCCAATCATCAACTAGATTCAGCCAATCATCAACTAGATTCAGCCAAACATCAACTAGATTCAGCCAATCATCAACTAGATTCAGCCAGTCATCAACTAGATTCAGCCAATCATCAACTAGATTCAGCCAAACATCAACTAGATTCAGCCAATCATCAACTAGATTCAGCCAATCATCAACTACATTCAAACAATCATCAACTAGATTCAGCCAAACATCAACTAGATTCAGCCAATCATCAACTAGATTCAGCCAATCATCAACTAGATTCAGCCAATCATCAACTAGATTCAGCCAATCATCAACTAGATTCAGCCAAACATCAACTAGATTCAGCCAATCATCAACTAGATTCAGCCAGTCATCAACTAGATTCAGCCAATCATCAACTAGATTCAGCCAAACATCAACTAGATTCAGCCAAACATCAACTAGATTCAGCCAATCATCAACTACATTCAAACAATCATCAACTAGATTCAGCCAATAATCAACTAGATTCAGCCAATCATCAACTAGATTCAGCCAAACATCAACTAGATTCAGCCAATCATCAACTACATTCAAACAATCATCAACTAGATTCAGCCAATCATCAACTAGATTCAGCCAATCATCAACTAGATTCAGCCAAACATCAACTAGATTCAGCCAATCATCAACTAGATGCAGCCAAATATCAACTAGATTCAGCCAGTCATCAACTAGATTCAGCCAGTCATCAACTAGATTCAGCCAGTCATCAACTAGATTCAGCCAATCATCAACTACATTCAACCAATCATCAACTAGATTCAACCAATCATCAACTAGATGCAGCCAATCATCAACTAGATTCAGCCAAACATCAACTAGATTCAGCCAAACATCAACTAGATTCAGCCAAACATCAACTAGATTCAGCCAATCATCAACTAGATTCAGCCAATCATCAACTAGATTCAGCCAATCATCAACTAGATTCAGCCAAACATCAACTAGATTCAGCCAATCATCAACTAGATTCAGCCAGTCATCAACTAGATTCAGCCAATCATCAACTAGATTCAGCCAAACATCAACTAGATTCAGCCAATCATCAACTAGATTCAGCCAATCATCAACTACATTCAAACAATCATCAACTAGATTCAGCCAAACATCAACTAGATTCAGCCAATCATCAACTAGATTCAGCCAATCATCAACTAGATTCAGCCAATCATCAACTAGATTCAGCCAATCATCAACTAGATTCAGCCAAACATCAACTAGATTCAGCCAATCATCAACTAGATTCAGCCAGTCATCAACTAGATTCAGCCAATCATCAACTAGATTCAGCCAAACATCAACTAGATTCAGCCAAACATCAACTAGATTCAGCCAATCATCAACTACATTCAAACAATCATCAACTAGATTCAGCCAATAATCAACTAGATTCAGCCAATCATCAACTAGATTCAGCCAAACATCAACTAGATTCAGCCAATCATCAACTACATTCAAACAATCATCAACTAGATTCAGCCAATCATCAACTAGATTCAGCCAATCATCAACTAGATTCAGCCAAACATCAACTAGATTCAGCCAATCATCAACTAGATTCAGCCAATCATCAACTACATTCAAACAATCATCAACTAGATTCAGCCAATCATCAACTACATTCAAACAATCATTAACTAGATTCAGCCAAACATCAACTAGATTCAGCCAAACATCAACTAGATTCAGCCAATCATCAACTAGATTCAGCCAATCATCAACTACATTCAAACAATCATTAACTAGATTCAGCCAATCATCAACTAGATTCAGCCAATCATCAACTACATTCAAACAATCATTAACTAGATTCAGCCAATCATCAACTACATTCAAACAATCATTAACTAGATTCAGCCAAACATCAACTAGATTCAGCCAAACATCAACTAGATTCAGCCAATCATCAACTAGATTCAGCCAATCATCAACTACATTCAAACAATCATTAACTAGATTCAGCCAATCATCAACTAGATTCAGCCAATCATCAACTACATTCAAACAATCATTAACTAGATTCAGCCAATCATCAACTACATTCAAACAATCATCAACTAGATTCAGCCAATCATCAACTACATTCAAACAATCATTAACTAGATTCAGCCAAACATCAACTAGATTCAGCCAAACATCAACTAGATTCAGCCAATCATCAACTACATTCAAACAATCATTAACTAGATTCAGCCAACCATCAACTACATTCAGCCAATCATCAACTACATGCAAACAATCATCAACTAGATTCAGCCAAACATCAACTAGATTCAGCCAAACATCAACTAGATTCAGCCAATCATCAACTACATTCAAACAATCATCAACTAGATTCAGCCAAACATCAACTAGATTCAGCCAATCATCAACTAGATTCAGCCAATCATCAACTAGATTCAGCCAATCATCAACTACATTCAAACAATCATCAACTAGATTCAGCCAAATATCAACTAGATTCAGCCAATCATCAACTACATTCAAACAATCATCAACTAGATTCAGCCAATCATCAACTAGATTCAGCCAATCATCAACTAGATTCAGCCAATCATCAACTAGATTTAGCCAAACATCAACTAGATTCAGCCAAACATCAACTAGATTCAGCCAATCATCAACTAGATTCAGCCAATCATCAACTAGATTCAGCCAAATATCAACTAGATTCAGCCAATCATCAACTAGATTCAGCCAATCATCAACTACATTCAAACAATCATCAACTAGATTCAGCCAATCATCAACTACATTCAAACAATCATCAACTAGATTCAGCCAATCATCAACTAGATTTAGCCAGTCATCAACTAGATTCAGCCAATCATCAACTAGATTCAACCAATCATCAACTAGATTCAACCAATCATCAACTAGATTTAGCCAATCATCAACTAGATTTAGCCAGTCATCAACTAGATTCAGCCAATCATCAACTAGATTCAACCAATCATCAACTAGATTCAGCCAATCATCAACTAGATTCAACCAATCATCAACTAGAGCGGATGGCCAGGGTGCCAGAACATAATTACACATCATTTGTAGACTCCGAATTGACCACAAGAAGCCCAAACAGATACAATATTTTACTAAAACATTTCAAACCCTGCTTACACTCGTGTACAATCACATATATGTCTCTACTATGCATGGGAATACTTTAGAACAGATTTCAGAAATTAAAATCACTTGGATCTGATTTGCTGGTGTTTTTACAGTTTTATGTCCAACATTAATTTTTTTACTAATATTTTATTTTATTTTTTACAGCAGCAGTATAGACTGTATATTGTGACAGGCAGCAGGAGTATAGACTGTATATTGTGACAGGCAGCAGGACTATAGACTGTATATTGTGACAGACAGCAGGAGTATAGACTGTATATTGTGACAGGCAGCAGGACTATAGACTGTATATTGTGACAGGCAGCAGGACTATAGACTGTATATTGTGACAGACAGCAGGAGTATAGACTGTATATTGTGACAGGCAGCAGGAGTATAGACTGTATATTGTGACAGGCAGCAGGACTATATACTGTATATTGTGACAGGCAGCAGGACTATAGACTGTATATTGTGACAGGCAGCAGAACTATAGACTGTATATTGTGACAGGCAGCAGGAGTATAGACTGTATATTGTGACAGGCAGCAGGACTATAGACTGTATATTGTGACAGGCAGCAGGAGTATAGACTGTATATTGTGACAGACAGCAGGACTATAGACTGTATATTGTGACAGGCATCAGGACTATAGACTGTATATTGTGACAGGCAGCAGGACTATAGACTGTATATTGTGACAGGCAGCAGGAGTATAGAATGTATATTGTGACAGGCAGCAGGACTATAGACTGTATATTGTGACAGTCAGCAGGAGTATAGACTGTATATTGTGACAGACAGCAGGACTATAGACTGTATATTGTGACAGGCATCAGGACTATAGACTGTATATTGTGACAGGCAGCAGGACTATAGACTGTATATTGTGACAGGCAGCAGGAGTATAGACTGTATATTGTGACAGGCATCAGGACTAAAGACTGTATATTGTGACAGGCAGCAGGACTATAGACTGTATATTGTGACAGACAGCAGGACTATAGACTGTATATTGTGACAGGCATCAGGACTATAGACTGTATATTGTGACAGGCAGCAGGACTATAGACTGTATATTGTGACAGGCAGCAGGAGTATAGACTGTATATTGTGACAGGCATCAGGACTATAGACTGTATATTGTGACAGGCAGCAGGACTATAGACTGTATATTGTGACAGGTAGCAGGAGTATAGACTGTATATTGTGACAGGCAGCAGGAGTATAGACTGTATATTGTGACAGGCAGCAGGAGTATAGACTGTATATTGTGACAGGTAGCAGGACTATAGACTGTATATTGTGACAGGCAGCAGGACTATAGACTGTATATTGTGACAGGTAGCAGGAGTATAGACTGTATATTGTGACAGGCAGCAGGAGTATATACTGTATATTGTGACAGGTAGCAGGACTATAGACTGTATATTGTGACAGGCAGCAGGACTATAGACTGTATATTGTGACAGGTAGCAGGAGTATAGACTGTATATTGTGACAGGCAGCAGGAGTATATACTGTATATTGTGACAGGTAGCAGGACTATAGACTGTATATTGTGACAGGCAGCAGGACTATAGACTGTATATTGTGACAGGCAGCAGGAGTATAGACTGTATATTGTGACAGACAGCAGGAGTATAGACTGTATATTGTGACAGGTAGCAGGACTATAGACTGTATATTGTGACAGGCAGCAGGACTATAGACTGTATATTGTGACAGGCAGCAGGACTATAGACTGTATATTGTAACAGGCAGCAGGACTATAGACTGTATATTGTGACAGGTAGCAGGAGTATAGACTGTATATTGTGACAAGCAGCAGGAGTATATACTGTATATTGCGACAGACAGCAGGACTATAGACTGTATATTGTGACAGGCAGCAGGACTATAGACTGTATATTGTGACAGGTAGCAGGACTATAGACTGTATATTGTGACAGGCAGCAGGACTATAGACTGTATATTGTGACAGGCAGCAGGACTATAGACTGTATATTGTGACAGGCAGCAGGACTATCGACTGTATATTGTGACAGGCAGCAGGACTATAGACTGTATATTGTGACAGGTAGCAGGACTATAGACTGTATATTGTGACAGGCAGCAGGACTATAGACTGTATATTGTGACAGGCAGCAGGACTATAGACTGTATATTGTGACAGGCAGCAGGAGTATAGACTGTATATTGTGACAGGCAGCAGGGGTATAGACTGTATATTGTGACAGGCAGCAGGACTATAGACTGTATATTGTGACAGGCAGCAGGAGTATAGACTGTATATTGTGACAGGCAGCAGGAGTATAGACTGTATATTGTGACAGGCAGCAGGAGTATAGACTGTATATTGTGACAGGCAGCAGGACTATAGACTGTATATTGTGACAGGTAGCAGGAGTATAGACTGTATATTGTGACAGGCAGCAGGACTATAGACTGTATATTGTGACAGGTAGCAGGAGTATAGACTGTATATTGTGACAGGCAGCAGGAGTATAGACTGTATATTGTGACAGGCAGCAGGAGTATAGACTGTATATTGTGACAGGTAGCAGGACTATAGACTGTATATTGTGACAGGCAGCAGGACTATAGACTGTATATTGTGACAGGTAGCAGGAGTATAGACTGTATATTGTGACAGGCAGCAGGAGTATATACTGTATATTGTGACAGGTAGCAGGACTATAGACTGTATATTGTGACAGGCAGCAGGACTATAGACTGTATATTGTGACAGGTAGCAGGAGTATAGACTGTATATTGTGACAGGCAGCAGGAGTATATACTGTATATTGTGACAGGTAGCAGGACTATAGACTGTATATTGTGACAGGCAGCAGGACTATAGACTGTATATTGTGACAGGCAGCAGGAGTATAGACTGTATATTGTGACAGACAGCAGGAGTATAGACTGTATATTGTGACAGGTAGCAGGACTATAGACTGTATATTGTGACAGGCAGCAGGACTATAGACTGTATATTGTGACAGGCAGCAGGACTATAGACTGTATATTGTAACAGGCAGCAGGACTATAGACTGTATATTGTGACAGGTAGCAGGAGTATAGACTGTATATTGTGACAAGCAGCAGGAGTATATACTGTATATTGCGACAGACAGCAGGACTATAGACTGTATATTGTGACAGGCAGCAGGACTATAGACTGTATATTGTGACAGGTAGCAGGACTATAGACTGTATATTGTGACAGGCAGCAGGACTATAGACTGTATATTGTGACAGGCAGCAGGACTATAGACTGTATATTGTGACAGGCAGCAGGACTATCGACTGTATATTGTGACAGGCAGCAGGACTATAGACTGTATATTGTGACAGGTAGCAGGACTATAGACTGTATATTGTGACAGGCAGCAGGACTATAGACTGTATATTGTGACAGGCAGCAGGACTATAGACTGTATATTGTGACAGGCAGCAGGAGTATAGACTGTATATTGTGACAGGCAGCAGGGGTATAGACTGTATATTGTGACAGGCAGCAGGACTATAGACTGTATATTGTGACAGGCAGCAGGAGTATAGACTGTATATTGTGACAGGCAGCAGGAGTATAGACTGTATATTGTGACAGGCAGCAGGAGTATAGACTGTATATTGTGACAGGTAGCAGGAGTATAGACTGTATATTGTGACAGGCAGCAGGACTATAGACTGTATATTGTGACAGGCAGCAGGACTATAGACTGTATATTGTGACAGGTAGCAGGAGTATAGACTGTATATTGTGACAGGCAGCAGGACTATAGACTGTATATTGTGACAGGCAGCAGGACTATAGACTGTATATTGTGACAGACAGCAGGAGTATAGACTGTATATTGTGACAGGCAGCAGGAGTATAGACTGTATATTGTGACAGGCAGCAGGACTATATACTGTATATTGTGACAGGCAGCAGGACTATAGACTGTATATTGTGACAGGCAGCAGGACTATAGACTGTATATTGTGACAGACAGCAGGAGTATAGACTGTATATTGTGACAGGCAGCAGGAGTATAGACTGTATATTGTGACAGGCAGCAGGACTATAGACTGTATATTGTGACAGACAGCAGGAGTATAGACTGTATATTGTGACAGGCAGCAGGAGTATAGACTGTATATTGTGACAGGCAGCAGGAGTATAGACTGTATATTGTGACAGGCAGCAGGACTATAGACTGTATATTGTGACAGGCAGCAGGAGTATAGACTGTATATTGTGACAGACAGCAGGACTATAGACTGTATATTGTGACAGGCATCAGGACTATAGACTGTATATTGTGACAGGCAGCAGGACTATGGACTGTATATTGTGACAGGTAGCAGGACTATAGACTGTATATTGTGACAGGCAGCAGGACTATAGACTGTATATTGTGACAGGCAGCAGGACTATAGACTGTATATTGTGACAGGCAGCAGGAGTATAGACTGTATATTGTGACAGGCAGCAGGGGTATAGACTGTATATTGTGACAGGCAGCAGGACTATAGACTGTATATTGTGACAGGTAGCAGGACTATAGACTGTATATTGTGACAGGCAGCAGGAGTATAGACTGTATATTGTGACAGACAGCAGGAGTATAGACTGTATATTGTGACAGGTAGCAGGACTATAGACTGTATATTGTGACAGGCAGCAGGAGTATAGACTGTATATTGTGACAGGCAGCAGGACTATAGACTGTATATTGTGACAGGTAGCAGGACTATATACTGTATATTGTGACAGGCAGCAGGACTATAGACTGTATATTGTGACAGGTAGCAGGAGTATATACTGTATATTGTGACAGGCAGCAGGACTATAGACTGTATATTGTGACAGGCAGCAGGAGTATAGACTGTATATAGTGACAGGCAGCAGGACTATAGACTGTATATTGTGACAGGCAGCAGGACTATAGACTGTATATTGTGACAGGCAGCAGGACTATAGACTGTATATTGTGACAGGCAGCAGGACTATAGACTGTATATTGTGACAGGCAGCAGGGCTACGCCGGTTCTCTCTCCACCATCAGATGGCGCTAACATACAGTACTTCTGTAACGTTCTCTCATCGTGTTTCAGATTGGCGTTTACATATTTCTGTAAAGTTCTCATCGTTTATCGTTGGAAAAATGTAACCACCACGCCTAGAATGTGATCCATTACAAATAACTCATAGAATATGCTCATTCCTAATGTGCCTATAATAATGCATATTTGTAGATTATTAGGTTATTATAGGCTATTTTACACGTGTATTGACCATTGAAAGTGCATCTAGTCCGTGAGATGTTAGGAAATACGACTTCACATTTTTTAATGCAAGTTTTGTGTTTAACCCCCACAACAAATCCGCTGCCGAAGCCGAGCGAACCGTGCGCACCTGGCACGCTGCATGGGCCGCACAAGAGAGAGAGCGGGACAGGCAAAAATCGACAAGCGGACACCTCCAAAGTTCCAACTGTCCCAACACTGAGACATTCCTTTACACGGGTCTCCGTCTGAATAAAACCAAGCATGCCTGGTAATGTTTGTCAAAGGGTGGTATTAATGTATGTAATACGGCTGTAATAAGGTATGACGCTCTACATTTACGTTGGTGTCATTTGAACTTAAGCACAGCTCTCGGCAGTGTTCTGTGTGGATAGAAATGTGATTTGCTTAGTGGGATTGCCCTTCGAGTTTGCTCCACCCAAAGAGGATATGGGCTGTTGGAGCAGGGACGAGGTTATGTTGCCAAAAAAAAGAGCCGTTAGCTGAAGTTGCTGAACTATTGGAAAGCCATGCTGAGAAGTTCGGGGGTAAAGTCCTATTTGAGTTTTAATCACATGGCATTTTAAGAATGCTTCAAAGATGGCGGTAGCTACAGTAATTTCGAGGAACGGAGTACAAAAAAGTGGATTTTTGGAGGTTTTAGTGAGGGACCGATGGCACAATGTTTTGGCCAACTTGAACGAAGACGCTCTAACGTTGAGTTGCGAGGACCTGGGAGAGAATGTGACCCTAAACGGCATCACCAATGGATCTTACGGGTGCAACGCGACTCACCCGGATCACACAAACAGTCCGAAAACTGCGGGGAGGACAGCTTTCTCGGATTCACACGAGCAAGTCCCAGAGGCGATCGCAAACACAAAAAGACATGTGAAAGTAATGAAGCAAGAGGTCGGAGGACTCGGCATCAGCATAAAGGGAGGAAAGGAGAATAAAATGCCGATACTTATTAGTAAGATCTTCAAAGGTCTGGCTGCGGATCAAACCCAAGCCTTGTATGTCGGTGACGCGATCCTGTCGGTGAACGGTGTGAACCTGCGGGACGCTACGCATGACGAGGCGGTGCAGGGGCTCAAACGAGCCGGGAGAGAGGTGACGCTAGAAGGTAAGAACGGAACGGGACCAACTGTCGTTCGATACATTCTTTCTTGGTGAAGTGTGGGGGCCCAGGGGCATCCTCAAATCTAAATGCAGGCTGCCAGAGGAATTACGCACATTAATATTTCTGCTCTCAAACATATGAGTGATCAACCTCTGTCAGCTGGGTCCACAAACAAACATTATTATTATTTTTTTCTTCTTCGATTTTCTAAATACTTTAAATATTATTAATTTCCATGTCGGCTCAATGCCGGGGCAAAATGATGCCTATTTGAAACTCCAAAATAGTGTTACATTTTTTGGGGCAATAATGAAGATTAACTGAAAAATTCTTAGGTTGTTTCTTGCAATAGCCTTCCGTGACTTTAAAGATTATTTATCTCGAAACTGTGATTCCTAAAAGATGTGTCTGGAGATTTGTTCCACTCAAATCAGGAATGAGCAGGGTGAGCTCTACCATAATGACCTCTTATTCATGTTCTCATTACATGTAGTGCAACAAGACCACTTATGGTCTGTAAAGTTCTCAAATTAAGCAATAATGCACGAGGGGGTGTGGTATATGGCCAATATACCACGGCTAAGGGCTGTTGTTAAGCACGACAGTGGAGTGCCTGGACACAGCCCGTAGTCGTGGTATATGGCCAATATACCACGGCTAAGGGCTGTTGTTAAGCACGACAGTGGAGCGCCTGGATACAGCCCTTAGTCGTGGTATATGGCCAATATACCACGGCTAAGGGCTGTTGTTAAGCACGACAGTGGAGTGCCTGGACACAGCCCTTAGTCGTGGTATATGGCCAATATACCACGGCTAAGGGCTGTTGTTAAGCACGACAGTGGAGTGCCTGGACACAGCCCGTAGTCGTGGTATATGGCCAATATACCACGGCTAAGGGCTGTTGTTAAGCACGACAGTGGAGCGCCTGGATACAGCCCTTAGTTGTGGTATATGGCCAATATATCACGGCTAAGGGCTGTTGTTAAGCACGATAGTGGAGTGCCTGGACACAACCCTTAGTCGTGGTATATTGGTTATATACCCAAGAGGTGCCTGGACACAGCCCTTAGTCGTGGTATATTGGTTATATACCCCAGAGGTGCCTGGATACAGCCCATAGTCGTGGTATATTGGTTAAATACCCCAGAGGTGCCTGGACACAGCCCGTAGTCGTGGTATATTGGTTATATACCCAAGAGGTGCCTGGACACAGCCCTTAGTCGTGGTATATTGGTTATATACCCCAGAGGTGCCTGGACACAGCCCGTAGTCGTGGTATATTGGTTATATACCCCAGAGGTGCCTGGACACAGCCCGTAGTCGTGGTATATTGGTTATATACCCCAGAGGTGCCTGGACACAGCCCTTAGTCGTGGTATATTGGTTATATACCCCAGAGGTGCCTGGACACAGCCCGTAGTCGTGGTATATTGGTTATATACCCCAGAGGTGCCTGGACACAGCCCGTAGTCGTGGTATATTGGTTATATACCCCAGAGGTGCCTGGACACAGCCCGTAGTCGTGGTATATTGGTTATATACCCCAGAGGTGCCTGGACACAGCCCTTAGTCGTGGTATATTGGTTATATACCCCAGAGGTGCCTGGACACAGCCCGTAGTCGTGGTATATTGGTTATATACCCCAGAGGTGCCTGGACACAGCCCGTAGTCGTGGTATATTGGTTATATACCCCAGAGGTGCCTGGACACAGCCCATAGTCGTGGTATATTGGTTATATACCCAAGAGGTGCCTGGACACAGCCCTTAGTCGTGGTATATTGGTTATATACCCAAGAGGTGCCTGGACACAGCCCGTAGTCGTGGTATATTGGTTATATACCCCAGAGGTGCCTGGACACAGCCCTTAGTCGTGGTATATTGGTTATATACCCCAGAGGTGCCTGGACACAGCCCGTAGTCGTGGTATATTGGTTATATACCCCAGAGGTGCCTGGACACAGCCCGTAGTCGTGGTATATTGGTTATATACCCCAGAGGTGCCTGGACACAGCCCGTAGTCGTGGTATATTGGTTATATACCCCAGAGGTGCCTGGACACAGCCCGTAGTCGTGGTATATTGGTTATATACCCCAGAGGTGCCTGGATACAACCCGTAGTCGTGGTATATTGGACATATATTGGACATATACCACACCCCCCTGAGGTGTATTATTGCATAAATATTTTTAAACAAACAATATTGGAATTACCATGGTAACAACCAACTATCAGCTCTCTGCCTGATTTATAGATCAAATCAAATCAAATGTATTTATATAGCTCTTCGTACATCAGCTGATATCACAAAGTGCTGTACAGAAACCCAGCCTAAAACCCCAAACAGCAAGCAATGCAGGTGTAGAAGCACGTTGGCTAGGAAAAACTCCCTAGAAAGGCCAGAACCTAGGAAGAAACCTAGAGAGGAACCAGGCTATGTGGGGTGGCCAGTCCTCTTCTGGCTGTGCCGGGTGGAGATTATAACAGAATATGGCCAAGATGTTCAAATGTTCATAAATGACCAGCATGGTCAAATAATAATAATCACAGTAGTTGTCGAGGATGCAGCAAGTCAGCACCTCAGGAATAAATGTCAGTTGGCTTTTCATAGCCGATTATGAAAGAATATGAATTTGAATTAAGTAAAACATCAACTCTGTCAGAGTGCTGAAAAATCTAATAGAATGTTTGTTTTTATTGGGGATTTTTTTAAATGAATTATTTTCCATACTTTACAAACGTTTCTATTTAACTTCTACTTTTAGAGGCAAAAATATATCTGTTTTGAGTATCTGTTGTCAACTCCGTAAGTGGCTTGTCAACTCTGTCACTTGATGGCTAACCACCTTAAAATCTTTTTTTTTTGTGTAAATATTCTGAGAAAATAATATATAATCACTGTTCTGCAACATATGCTTAAACAATGTAACTATTTTCTGTGCAAGACTTAAGGGTTGATGTTTGCTTTATAAATGTTGTTTTACGTTCTAAATCTAGAAAAACTAAAATTAGCCATGGAGCATTATATATTGCTATAAAACAAAACTTTTTCACCTGCTAAAATAAATGTTTTCAACAGGCCTATCAGCAACGTCAACAGTTTACAGAATAAGGAAATAATATTATGTCCCTTGTTGATAAATATTTAGGTGACTCCCTCTCCATGTTGCGAAATCAAATACTTTGAATTTCTGAGGAAATCTTTATCATCCAACCTTGGGAATCGTACATCACAGGACTGGGAGTGTAATATCAAGTTTTGCCCAAAACAACACAGGCTGGCTGGTACGCACGCACGCACGCACACACACACACACGCACGCACACATAATAAAAAATGTCACCATTTCACATTTCTATGCATCCAAGAATCCTAGAAATAACCTCTACCTCACTCTGTAACCAGACAACATAAACAACCTCTACCTCACTATGTAACCAGACAACATAAACAACCTCTACCTCACTCTGTAACCAGACAACATAAACAACCTCTACCTCACTCTGTAACCAGTAACCAGGCAACATAAACAACCTCTACCTCACTATGTAACCAGACAACATAAACAACCTCTACCTCACTCTGTAACCAGACAACATAAACAACCTCTACCTCACTCTGTAACCAGACAACATAAACAACCTCTACCTCACTATGTAACCAGACAACATAAACAACCTCTACCTCACTCTGTAACCAGACAACATAAACAACCTCTACCTCACTATGTAACCAGACAACATAAACAA
>NW_027001063.1:47500-75000 GCF_036934945.1 Oncorhynchus masou masou
GTGGCGCCTCTGGGGACCCTCGCAGCGGGCGCCACTGGACTGAAGGGCGCCTCTGGACTGAGGGGAGCCTCTGGACTGAGGGGCTGCGATTCTGGCGGCTCCGGAGTGACGGGCGCCTCTGGACTGAGGGGCTGCGCCTCTGGACTGAAGGGCGCCTCTGGACTGAGGGGCTGCGCCTCTGGACTGAAGGGCGCCTCTGGACTGAGGGGCTGCGACTCTGGCGGCTCCGGAGTGACGGGCGCCTCTGGACTGAGGGTCTGCGCCTCTGGAACTGAAGGGCGCCTCTGGACTGAGGGGCTGCGACTCTGGCGGCTCCGGAGTGACGGGTGACTCTGGCGGCGCCGGACAGGAGGGAGACTTGGTTCTGGGAGCAGGCACAGGACTCACCAGGCTGGGGAGACATACAGGCGGCCTCCTCCTTGGCCGAGGCACCGGATGCACTGGGCCGTGGAGGCGCACTGGAGGTCTCGAGCAACGAGCCTGCACAACCTGTCCTGGCTGGATCCCCCCTGTAGCCAGGCAAGTGTGGAGAGTTGGATCAGGCCACACTGGGCTGTGCTGGCGAACCGGGGACACCATGCGTAGGGCTGGTGCCGTATAACCCGGGCCGAGGAGACGCACTGGAGACCAGATGGTCCCTCCTGGCTCGATGCCCACTCTAGCCCGTCCGATTCGAGGAGCTGCGATGTAGAGCACCGGGCTATGCGCACTGGGGACACCGTGCACTTCACAGCATAACACGGTGCCTGCCCGGTCACTCTCTCGCCATGGTAAGCACGGGGAGTTGGCTCAGGTCTCCTACCTGACTCCGCAAATCTCCCCGTGTGCCCCCTCCAAATAATTCTGGGGCTGCCTCTCGTGCACGTTACCGCGAGCCAATTCCTCGTAGTGTCGTCGCTCCACTCGAGCTGCCTCCAGCTCCTCTTTCAGACGGCGATACTCTCCCGGCTGTGCCCAGGGTCCCTTCCGTCCAATATTTCCTCCCATGTCCAGGAGTCCATTACACGCTGCTTGGTCCTTTGGTGGTGGGTAGTTTTGTAACGAATGTCGTCGGGAGAAGGAGAAGAGGACCAAGGTGCAGCGTGGTAAGTATTCATAATACGTTTAATAAATACGAAAACTTGAACAAAAAAACAACAAACGAACAGTTCTGCAAGGTGCAATACACGAAACAGAAAACAACTACCCACAAACACAGGTGGGAACAGGCTACCTAAGTATGGTTCTCGATCAGACAACGACAGACAGCTGTCCCTGATTGAGAACCACACCCGGCCAAAAACAACAAAAACACAGAAAAAAGAACATAGAATGCCCACCCTAGACACACCCTGGCCTAACCAAAATAGAGAATAAAAAGCCTCTCTATGGCCAGGGCGTGACAAACAATCCCCACAGGAAGTACAGACTCCAAGGCAGGAATTACAGACTCCTAGGCAGGAAGTACAGACTCCTTGGCAGGAAGTACAGACTCCTAGGCATAGCAATAAACATAATGGACCCCAGCCTACTTTTATTTTCCCCTCTACTAAAATGGAACATTTCTATTTTGGAACAGAGTTGAGAACACACAGGTACAGATTCTAATGATTCTGGTTATTGACAGTTTCCAGGATATTGGTTTAGTTGAGTTTCTAAATGTGTTGACACGCACGCACGCACGCATGCACGCACGCACGCACGCGCACACACACACACACACAGAGAACACAGTGGAGAACAGAACATAGCGAGCCAAAGCCAACAGACAGGGTGATAGTGAGTGTTTATAAGTGTTTATAAAAGTGGCAGCAATATAGAGACAACCAGTAGGAAGGAGAGAGAAGCAGAAAGAAGGAGAGAGAACCAGTAGGAAGGAGAGAGCAGAACCAGTAGATAGGAGAGAGCAGAACCAGTAGACAGGAGAGAGCAGAACCAGTAGACAGGAGAGAGCAGAACCAGTAGACAGGAGAGAGCAGAACCAGTAGACAGGAGAGAGCAGAACCAGTAGACAAGAGAGCAGAACCAGTAGACAGGAGAGAGCAGAACCAGTAGACAGGAGAGAGCAGAACCAGTAGACAGGAGAGAGCAGAACCAGTAGGAAGGAGAGAGCAGAACCAGTAGATAGGAGCGATATGTGAACGAGAGAGAGAGGAATACTCCGAGTTCTGTGTATGACCTCACTCTGAAAGCATCCCGCTGGCGCCTGAACTAATGACACCACAACTACAACATAAGCGTGAGGATTAGATGAAAGGGCTTCAGCAAGGAATTCCCGTTAGACTACTTCATACCCTGCCCTTGCAGAGGTAGGCCTATTTGTATGCCAGATCTGTCAGCTTCTATGCATAATGATGGTCTTACGCTTCTGTTCGATGTTGATACCTTTCTGTACTTATTCTCCTTCGTTCCTTATAGAACAGGGCCTGTACTCGTGTTTCAGGGGAGGTTTCTTTACTTCGTTCCTTAAAGAACAGGGCCTGTACTCGTGTTTCAGGGGAGGTTTCTTTACTTTGTTCCTTATAGAACAGGGCCTGTACTCGTGTTTCAGGGGAGGTTTCTTTACTTCGTTCCTTAAAGAACAGGGCCTGTACTCGTGTTTCAGGGGAGGTTTCTACTTCGTTCCTTAAAGAACAGGGCCTGTACTCGTGTTTCAGGGGAGGTTTCTTTACTTCGTTCCTTAAAGAACAGGGCCTGTACTCGTGTTTCAGGGGAGGTTTCTACTTCGTTCCTTAAAGAACAGGGCCTGTACTCGTGTTTCAGGGGAGGTTTCTTTACTTCGTTCCTTAAAGAACAGGGCCTGTACTCGTGTTTCAGGGGAGGTTTCTTTACTTCGTTCCTTATAGAACAGGGCCTGGTACTCGTGTTTCAGGGGAGGTTTCTTTACTTCGTTTCTTAAAGAACAGGGCCTGTACTCGTGTTTCAGGGGAGGTTTCTACTTCGTTCCTTAAAGAACAGGGCCTGTACTCGTGTTTCAGGGGAGGTTTCTTTACTTCGTTCCTTAAAGAACAGGGCCTGTACTCGTGTTTCAGGGGAGGTTTCTTTACTTTGTTCCTTATAGAACAGGGCCTGTACTCGTGTTTCAGGGAGGTTTCTTTACTTCGTTCCTTAAAGAACAGGGCCTGTACTCGTGTTTCAGGGGAGGTTTCTACTTCGTTCCTTAAAGAACAGGGCCTGTACTCGTGTTTCAGGGGAGGTTTCTTTACTTTGTTCCTTATAGAACAGGGCCTGTACTCGTGTATCAGGGGAGGTTTCTTTACTTCGTTCCTTAAAGAACAGGGCCTGTACTCGTGTTTCAGGGGAGGTTTCTACTTCGTTCCTTAAAGAACAGGGCCTGTACTCGTGTTTCAGGGGAGGTTTCTTTACTTTGTTCCTTAAAGAACAGGGCCTGTACTCGTGTTTCAGGGGAGGTTTCTTTACTTCGTTCCTTATAGAACAGGGCCTGGTACTCGTGTTTCAGGGGAGGTTTCTTTACTTCGTTTCTTAAAGAACAGGGCCTGTACTCGTGTTTCAGGGGAGGTTTCTACTTCGTTCCTTAAAGAACAGGGCCTGGTACTCGTGTTTCAGGGGAGGTTTCTACTTCGTTCCTTAAAGAACAGGGCCTGTACTTGTGTTTCAGGGGAGGTTTCTTTACTTTCTTCCTTAAAGAACAGGGCCTGTACTCGTGTTTCAGGGGAGGTTTCTTTACTTCGTTCCTTAAAGAACAGGGCCTGTACTCGTGTTTCAGGGGAGGTTTCTTTACTTTGTTCCTTATAGAACAGGGCCTGTACTCGTGTTTCAGGGGAGGTTTCTTTACTTCGTTCCTTAAAGAACAGGGCCTGTACTCGTGTTTCAGGGGAGGTTTCTACTTCGTTCCTTAAAGAACAGGGCCTGTACTCGTGTTTCAGGGAGGTTTCTTTACTTCGTTCCTTAAAGAACAGGGCCTGTACTCGTGTTTCAGGGAGGTTTCTTTACTTCGTTCCTTATAGAACAGGGCCGGTACTCGTGTTTCAGGGGAGGTTTCTTTACTTCGTTCCTTAAAGAACAGGGCCTGTACTCGTGTTTCAGGGGAGGTTTCTACTTCGTTCCTTAAAGAACAGGGCCTGTACTCGTGTTTCAGGGGAGGTTTCTTTACTTCGTTCCTTAAAGAACAGGGCCTGTACTCGTGTTTCAGGGGAGGTTTCTTTACTTCGTTCCTTATAGAACAGGGCCTGGTACTCGTGTTTCAGGGGAGGTTTCTTTACTTTGTTTCTTAAAGAACAGGGCCTGTACTCGTGTTTCAGGGGAGGTTTCTACTTCGTTCCTTAAAGAACAGGGCCTGGTACTCGTGTTTCAGGGGAGGTTTCTACTTCGTTCCTTAAAGAACAGGGCCTGTACTTGTGTTTCAGGGGAGGTTTCTTTACTTTCTTCCTTAAAGAACAGGGCCTGTACTCGTGTTTCAGGGGAGGTTTCTTTACTTCGTTCCTTAAAGAACAGGGCCTGGTACTCGTGTTTCAGGGGAGGTTTCTTTACTTCGTTCCTTAAAGAACAGGGCCTGTACTCGTGTTTCAGGGGAGGTTTCTACTTCGTTCCTTAAAGAACAGGGCCTGTACTCGTGTTTCAGGGGAGGTTTCTTTACTTTGTTCCTTAAAGAACAGGGCCTGTACTCGTGTTTCAGGGGAGGTTTCTTTACTTCGTTCCTTAAAGAACAGGGCCTGGTACTCGTGTTTCAGGGGAGGTTTCTGAGGGGAGGACAGCTCATAATAATAGCCGTAATGGAGTTAATGGAATGGCATCAAACGGATGGAAACCATGTGTTTGATGTATTTTATACCATTCCACTGATTCCACTCCAGTCATTACCACGAGCCCCGTCCTCCCCAATTAAGGTGCCACCAACCTCCTGTGTCGTGTTTGTACACCTTTTCAGTACATCTTTGTCATGTTATCCTCTGAAACCTTCCCCTTGGATTGATGTAATAGGAACAGTGAATGCCAGAACTGTTGATCAGCTGATACACATAGAGGTCCATAGTTTAGGAATATAAACTGTTAAAACCTAATATATTTCTGTAATATATTGCCACTTCTCTTTAGAGATTGATGTAATGCAGTCAGACTGATCACTGTTGGTGGAAGCAGATCCCTGCCTTTTACAGTGAGTAAATGGGTGACGTCAGTGTTGTTCACATGGCCCTGTAATTTAAACTAACTCCATACAGTCTGATACATTTTGTTTATAGCAGGGTAATAATAGCTATGTTATTCATGTCTACTGTGACTCGTGATCAATGCTGTGGATTTAACGTGATTCACAGATTGTGTCTATGAAACTGTGTAGCCACCAAATGACTAATGAATCCCATGTCCCAGAGTTGTGGTCTTTGGTCGGATTAGGCCTCTGAACGCCCAATTTTTCAGTTTTTGATTTGTTAAAAAAGTTTGAAATATTCAATAAATGTCGTTCCACTTCATGATTGTGTCCCACTTGTTGTTGATTCTTCACAAAAAAATACAGTTTTATATCTTTATGTTTGAAGCCTGAAATGTGGCAAAAGGTCGCAAAGTTCAAGGGGGCCGAATACTTTCGCAAGGCACTGTATGTATACGTATATACTGTACTCTATATCATCTACTGCATCTTTATGTAATACATGTATCACTAGCCACTTTAACTATGCCACTTTGTTTACATACTCATCTTATATGTTTATACTGTACTCGATACCATCTACTGTATCTTGCCTATGCTGCTCTGTACCATCACTCATTCATATATCTTTATGTACATATTCTTTATCCCCTTACACTTGTGTATAAGTAGTTTTGGAATTGTTAGTTAGATTACTTGTTGGTTATTACTGCATTGTCGGAACTAGAAGCACAAGCATTTCGCTACACTCGCATTAACATCTGCTAACCATGTGTATGTGACAAATAAAATGTGATTTGATTTGATTTAATAGAACTGTATAATAGAACTGGACCACTAATAGAACTGGACCACTAGTAGACCTGTATAATAGAACTGGACCACTAGTAGAACTGGACCACTAGTAGAACTGGACCACTAGTAGAACTGGACCACTAGTAGACCTGTATAATAGAACTGGACCACTAATAGAACTGGACCACTAGTAGAACTGGACCACTAATAGAACTGGACCACTAGTAGAACTGGACCACTAGTAGAACTGGACCACTAGTAGACCTGTATAATAGAACTGGACCACTAATAGAACTGGACCACTAGTAGAACTGGACCACTAGTAGAACTAGACCACTAATAGAACTGGATCACTAGTAGAACTGGACCACTAATAGAACTGGACCACTAATAGAACTGGACCACTAGTAGAACTGGACCACTAGTAGAACTGGACCACTAATAGAACTGGACCACTAGTAGAACTGGACCACTAGTAGAACTGGACTACTAATAGAACTGGACCACTAATAGAACTGGACCACTAGTAGAGCTGGACCACTAATAGTACTGTATAATAGAACTGTACCACTAATAGAACTGGACCACTAGTAGAACTGGACCACTAGTAGAACTGGACCACTAATAGACCTGTATAATAGAACTGGACTACTAATAGAACTGGACCACTAATAGAACTGGACCACTAGTAGAGCTGGACCACTAATAGTACTGTATAATAGAACTGTACCACTAATAGAACTGGACCACTAGTAGAACTGGACTACTAGTAGAACTGGACCACTAATAGAACTGGACGACTAATAGAACTGGACGACTAGTAGAACTGGACCACTAGTAGAACTGGACCACTAGTAGAACTGGACCACTAGTAGACCTGTATAATAGAACTGGACTACTAATAGAACTGGACTACTAATAGAACTGGACCACTAATAGAACTGGACCACTAATAGAACTGGACCACTAGTAGACCTGTATAACAGAACTGGACCACTAGTAGAACTGGACCACTAATAGAACTGGACCGCTAATAGAACTGGACCACTAATAGACCTGGACCACTAGTAGAACTGGACCACTAGTAGCTCTACTGAAGTAACGTTGGCACGGACTCTTAACACTATCCTCACCAAACATAACAGCAGTAAAGACCTCTCTGCTATTGAAAACATAGTAAATGATTCCTTTGTCTTGTTGGTCCAGTGACCTACATGTGGGAAGCCAGGTTGTGAAAAAGCTTACTCATAATTCTCCTCTCTCATATTCCCAGTGAAGTACATGAGAGAAGCCAGCCTCTAGACAGGTTGTGAAAAAGCTTACTCATAATTCTCCTCTCTCATATTCCCAGTGAAGTACATGAGAGAAGCCAGCCCCTAGACAGGTTGTGAAAAAGCTTACTCATAATTCTCCTCTCTCATATTCCCAGTGAAGTACATGAGAGAAGCCAGCCCCTAGACAGGTTGTGAAAAAGCTTACTCATAATTCTCCTCTCTCATATTCCCAGTGAAGTACATGAGAGAAGCCAGCCCCTAGACAGGTTGTGAAAAAGCTTACTCATAATTCTCCTCTCTCATATTCCCAGTGAAGTACATGAGAGAAGCCAGCCCCTAGACAGGTTGTGAAAAAGCTTACTCATAATTCTCCTCTCTCATATTCCCAGTGAAGTACATGAGAGAAGCCAGCCTCTAGACAGGTTGTGAAAAAGCTTACTCATAATTCTCCTCTCTCATATTCCCAGTGAAGTACATGAGAGAAGCCAGCCCCTAGACAGGTTGTGAAAAAGCTTACTCATAATTCTCCTCTCTCATATTCCCAGTGAAGTACATGAGAGAAGCCAGCCCCTAGACAGGTTGTGAAAAAGCTTACTCATAATTCTCCTCTCTCATATTCCCAGTGAAGTACATGAGAGAAGCCAGCCTCTAGACAGGTTGTGAAAAAGCTTACTCATAATTCTCCTCTCTCATATTCCCAGTGAAGTACATGAGAGAAGCCAGCCTCTAGACAGGTTGTGAAAAAGCTTACTCATAATTCTCCTCTCTCATATTCCCAGTGAAGTACATGAGAGAAGCCAGCCTCTAGACAGGTTGTGAAAAAGCTTACTCATAATTCTCCTCTCTCATATTCCCAGTGAAGTACATGAGAGAAGCCAGCCCCTAGACAGGTTGTGAAAAAGCTTACTCATAATTCTCCTCTCTCATATTCCCAGTGAAGTACATGAGAGAAGCCAGCCCCTAGACAGGTTGTGAAAAAGCTTACTCATAATTCTCCTCTCTCATATTCCCAGTGAAGTACATGAGAGAAGCCAGCCTCTAGACAGGTTGTGAAAAAGCTTACTCATAATTCTCCTCTCTCATATTCCCAGTGAAGTACATGAGAGAAGCCAGCCCCTAGACAGGTTGTGAAAAAGCTTACTCATAATTCTCCTCTCTCATATTCCCAGTGAAGTACATGAGAGAAGCCAGCCCCTAGACAGGTTGTGAAAAAGCTTACTCATAATTCTCCTCTCTCATATTCCCAGTGAAGTACATGAGAGAAGCCAGCCCCTAGACAGGTTGTGAAAAAGCTTACTCATAATTCTCCTCTCTCATATTCCCAGTGAAGTACATAAGAGAAGCCAGCCCCTAGACAGGTTGTGAAAAAGCTTACTCATAATTCTCCTCTCTCATATTCCCAGTGAAGTACATGAGAGAAGCCAGCCCCTAGACAGGTTGTGAAAAAGCTTACTCATAATTCTCCTCTCTCATATTCCCAGTGAAGTACATGAGAGAAGCCAGCCTCTAGACAGGTTGTGAAAAAGCTTACTCATAATTCTCCTCTCTCATATTCCCAGTGAAGTACATGAGAGAAGCCAGCCTCTAGACAGGTTGTGAAAAAGCTTACTCATAATTCTCCTCTCTCATATTCCCAGTGAAGTACATGAGAGAAGCCAGCCTCTAGACAGGTTGTGAAAAAGCTTACTCATAATTCTCCTCTCTCATATTCCCAGTGAAGTACATGAGAGAAGCCAGCCTCTAGGCAGGTTGTGAACAAGCTTACTCATAATTCTCCTCTCTCATATTCCCAGTGAAGTACATGTGGGAAGCCAGCCTCTAGACAGGTTGTGAACAAGCTTACTCATAATTCTCCTCTCTCATATTCCCAGTGAAGTACATGTGGGAAGCCAGCCTCTAGACAGGTTGTGAAAAAGCTTACTCATAATTCTCCTCTCTCATATTCCCAGTGAAGTACATGAGAGAAGCCAGCCTCTAGACAGGTTGTGAAAAAGCTTACTCATAATTCTCCTCTCTCATATTCCCAGTGAAGTACATGAGAGAAGCCAGCCTCTAGACAGGTTGTGAAAAAGTACATGTGGGAAGCCAGCCTCTAGACAGGTTGTGAAAAAGCTTACTCATAATTCTCCTCTCATATTCCCAGTGAAGTACATGTGGGAAGCCAGCCTCTAGACAGGTTGTGAAAAAGCTTACTCATAATTCTCCTCTCTCATATTCCCAGTGAAGTACATGTGGGAAGCCAGCCTCTAGACAGGTTGTGAAAAAGCTTACTCATAATTCTCCTCTCTCATATTCCCAGTGAAGTACATGAGAGAAGCCAGCCTCTAGACAGGTTGTGAAAAAGCTTACTCATAATTCTCCTCTCTCATATTCCCAGTGAAGTACATGAGAGAAGCCAGCCTCTAGACAGGTTGTGAAAAAGCTTACTCATAATTCTCCTCTCTCATATTCCCAGTGAAGTACATGAGAGAAGCCAGCCTCTAGGCAGGTTGTGAACAAGCTTACTCATAATTCTCCTCTCTCATATTCCCAGTGAAGTACATGTGGGAAGCCAGCCTCTAGACAGGTTGTGAACAAGCTTACTCATAATTCTCCTCTCTCATATTCCCAGTGAAGTACATGTGGGAAGCCAGCCTCTAGACAGGTTGTGAAAAAGCTTACTCATAATTCTCCTCTCTCATATTCCCAGTGAAGTACATGAGAGAAGCCAGCCTCTAGACAGGTTGTGAAAAAGCTTACTCATAATTCTCTCTCTCATATTCCCATATTCCCAGTGAAGCTCCTCTCTCATACATGTGGGAAGCCAGCCTCTAGACAGGTTGTGAAAAAGCTTACTCATAATTCTCCTCTCTCATATTCCCAGTGAAGTACATGTGGGAAGCCAGCCTCTAGACAGGTTGTGAAAAAGCTTACTCATAATTCTCCTCTCTCATATTCCCAGTGAAGTACATGAGAGAAGCCAGCCTCTAGACAGGTTGTGAAAAAGCTTACTCATAATTCTCCTCTCTCATATTCCCAGTGAAGTACATGAGAGAAGCCAGCCTCTAGACAGGTTGTGAAAAAGCTTACTCATAATTCTCCTCTCTCATATTCCCAGTGAAGTACATGAGAGAAGCCAGCCTCTAGACAGGTTGTGAAAAAGCTTACTCATAATTCTCCTCTCTCATATTCCCAGTGAAGTACATGAGAGAAGCCAGCCTCTAGACAGGTTGTGAAAAAGCTTACTCATAATTCTCCTCTCTCATATTCCCATGAAGTACATGAGAGAAGCCAGCTTCTAGACAAGTTGTGAAAAAGCTTACTCATAATTCTCCTCTCTCATATTCCCAGTGAAGTACATGAGAGAAGCCAGCCCCTAGACAGGTTGTGAAAAAGCTTACTCATAATTCTCCTCTCTCATATTCCCATGAAGTACATGAGAGAAGCCAGCCCCTAGACAGGTTGTGAAAAAGCTTACTCATAATTCTCCTCTCTCATATTCCCAGTGAAGTACATGAGAGAAGCCAGCCTCTAGACAGGTTGTGAAAAAGCTTACTCATAATTCTCCTCTCTCATATTCCCAGTGAAGTACATGAGAGAAGCCAGCCTCTAGACAGGTTGTGAAAAAGCTTACTCATAATTCTCCTCTCTCATATTCCCAGTGAAGTACATGAGAGAAGCCAGCCTCTAGACAGGTTGTGAAAAAGCTTACTCATAATTCTCCTCTCTCATATTCCCAGTGAAGTACATGAGAGAAGCCAGCCTCTAGACAGGTTGTGAAAAAGCTTACTCATAATTCTCCTCTCTCATATTCCCAGTGAAGTACATGAGAGAAGCCAGCCTCTAGACAGGTTGTGAAAAAGCTTACTCATAATTCTCCTCTCTCATATTCCCAGTGAAGTACATGAGAGAAGCCAGCCTCTAGACAGGTTGTGAAAAAGCTTACTCATAATTCTCCTCTCTCATATTCCCAGTGAAGTACATGAGAGAAGCCAGCCTCTAGACAGGTTGTGAAAAAGCTTACTCATAATTCTCCTCTCTCATATTCCCAGTGAAGTACATGAGAGAAGCCAGCCCTAGACAGGTTGTGAAAAAGCTTACTCATAATTCTCCTCTCTCATATTCCCAGTGAAGTACATGAGAGAAGCCAGCCTCTAGACAGGTTGTGAAAAAGCTTACTCATAATTCTCCTCTCTCATATTCCCAGTGAAGTACATGAGAGAAGCCAGCCCTAGAGCTTACTCATAATTCTCCTCCTAGACAGGTTGTGAAAAAGCTTACTCATAATTCTCCTCTCTCATATTCCCAGTGAAGTACATGAGAGAAGCCAGCCCCTAGACAGGTTGTGAAAAAGCTTACTCATAATTCTCCTCTCTCATATTCCCAGTGAAGTACATGAGAGAAGCCAGCCCCTAGACAGGTTGTGAAAAAGCTTACTCATAATTCTCCTCTCTCATATTCCCAGTGAAGTACATGAGAGAAGCCAGCCCTAGACAGGTTGTGAAAAAGCTTACTCATAATTCTCCTCTCTCATATTCCCAGTGAAGTACATGAGAGAAGCCAGCCCCTAGACAGGTTGTGAAAAAGCTTACTCATAATTCTCCTCTCTCATATTCCCAGTGAAGTACATGAGAGAAGCCAGCCCCTAGACAGGTTGTGAAAAAGCTTACTCATAATTCTCCTCTCTCATATTCCCAGTGAAGTACATGAGAGAAGCCAGCCCCTAGACAGGTTGTGAAAAAGCTTACTCATAATTCTCCTCTCTCATATTCCCAGTGAAGTACATGAGAGAAGCCAGCCCCTAGACAGGTTGTGAAAAAGCTTACTCATAATTCTCCTCTCTCATATTCCCAGTGAAGTACATGAGAGAAGCCAGCCTCTAGACAGGTTGTGAAAAAGCTTACTCATAATTCTCCTCTCTCATATTCCCAGTGAAGTACATGAGAGAAGCCAGCCTCTAGACAGGTTGTGAAAAAGCTTACTCATAATTCTCCTCTCTCATATTCCCAGTGAAGTACATGAGAGAAGCCAGCCTCTAGACAGGTTGTGAAAAAGCTTACTCATAATGCTCCTCTCTCATATTCCCAGTGAAGTACATGTGGGAAGCCAGCCTCTAGACAGGTTGTGAAAAAGCTTACTCATAATTCTCCTCTCTCATATTCCCAGTGAAGTACATGTAGGAAGCCAGCCTCTAGACAGGTTGTGAAAAAAAGCTTACATATTCCCATAAGTACATGTGGGAAGCCAGCCTCTAGACAGGTTTCCCAGTTCTCCTCTCTCATATTCCCAGTGAAGGCATGAGAGAAGCCAGCCTCTAGACAGGTTGTGAAAAAGCTTACTCATAATTCTCCTCTCTCATATTCCCAGTGAAGTACATGTGAGAAGCCAGCCTCTAGACAGGTTGTGAAAAAGCTTACTCATAATTCTCCTCTCTCATATTCCCAGTGAAGTACATGAGAGAAGCCAGCCTCTAGACAGGTTGTGAAAAAGCTTACTCATAATTCTCCTCTCTCATATTCCCAGTGAAGTACATGAGAGAAGCCAGCCTCTAGACAGGTTGTGAAAAAGCTTACTCATAATTCTCCTCTCTCATATTCCCATGAAGTACATGAGAGAAGCCAGCTTCTAGACAGGTTGTGAAAAAGCTTACTCATAATTCTCCTCTCTCATATTCCCAGTGAAGTACATGAGAGAAGCCAGCCCCCTAGACAGGTTGTGAAAAAGCTTACTCATAATTCTCCTCTCTCATATTCCCATGAAGTACATGAGAGAAGCCAGCCCCTAGACAGGTTGTGAAAAAGCTTACTCATAATTCTCCTCTCTCATATTCCCAGTGAAGTACATGAGAGAAGCCAGCCTCTAGACAGGTTGTGAAAAAGCTTACTCATAATTCTCCTCTCTCATATTCCCAGTGAAGTACATGAGGAAGCCAGCCTCTAGACAGGTTGTGAAAAAGCTTACTCATAATTCTCCTCTCTCATATTCCCAGTGAAGTACATGAGAGAAGCCAGCCTCTAGACAGGTTGTGAAAAAGCTTACTCATAATTCTCCTCTCTCATATTCCCAGTGAAGTACATGAGAGAAGCCAGCCTCTAGACAGGTTGTGAAAAAGCTTACTCATAATTCTCCTCTCTCATATTCCCAGTGAAGTACATGAGAGAAGCCAGCCTCTAGACAGGTTGTGAAAAAGCTTACTCATAATTCTCCTCTCTCATATTCCCAGTGAAGTACATGAGAGAAGCCAGCCTCTAGACAGGTTGTGAAAAAGCTTACTCATAATTCTCCTCTCTCATATTCCCAGTGAAGTACATGAGAGAAGCCAGCCTCTAGACAGGTTGTGAAAAAGCTTACTCATAATTCTCCTCTCTCATATTCCCAGTGAAGTACATGAGAGAAGCCAGCCCCTAGACAGGTTGTGAAAAAGCTTACTCATAATTCTCCTCTCTCATATTCCCAGTGAAGTACATGAGAGAAGCCAGCCCCTAGACAGGTTGTGAAAAAGCTTACTCATAATTCTCCTCTCTCATATTCCCAGTGAAGTACATGAGAGAAGCCAGCCTCTAGACAGGTTGTGAAAAAGCTTACTCATAATTCCCCTCTCTCATATTCCCAGTGAAGTACATGAGAGAAGCCAGCCCCTAGACAGGTTGTGAAAAAGCTTACTCATAATTCTCCTCTCTCATATTCCCAGTGAAGTACATGAGAGAAGCCAGCCTCTAGACAGGTTGTGAAAAAGCTTACTCATAATTATCCTCTCTCATATTCCCAGTGAAGTACATGAGAGAAGCTAGCCTCTAGACAGGTTGTGAAAAAGCTTACTCATAATTCTCCTCTCTCATATTCCCAGTGAAGTACATGAGAGAAGCCAGCCCCTAGACAGGTTGTGAAAAAGCTTACTCATAATTCTCCTCTCTCATATTCCCAGTGAAGTACATGAGAGAAGCCAGCCCCTAGACAGGTTGTGAAAAAGCTTACTCATAATTCTCCTCTCTCATATTCCCAGTGAAGTACATGAGAGAAGCCAGCCCCTAGACAGGTTGTGAAAAAGCTTACTCATAATTCTCCTCTCTCATATTCCCAGTGAAGTACATGAGAGAAGCCAGCCCCTAGACAGGTTGTGAAAAAGCTTACTCATAATTCTCCTCTCTCATATTCCCAGTGAAGTACATGAGGGAAGCCAGCCCCTATGTGAAGAAGGGTTCTCCTGTGTCAGAGATAGGCTGGGAGACCCCCACCTGAGTCCCCGAGGCTGGGTAGCCCCCACTGTGACGTCCCCGTCACCCCCACCATGTCCCTACAGGGGGACAGGAGGTACATCCCCTTACAGATGTGTTACGTCACCAGGAGCATGACTTCTCCAGACCCTGAAGACAGGTAAAGGCTCCAGCATCATTCTGCTTTACTATTATTCTGTTTCCCCGTATATCATTATCTACAGGGGCGTAAGGACAGGGGTGCAGAGCTGAGTGGGGTCACACTTCTACAATTAGAATCGATTGGATTTATATTGCGAGTGTTTTGCCAGATGCAGTGCCTTCAGAATGTGAAGACAACAACCTCACAGAAGATGAACCATATCCATCAAACCTACCATATTTCCTGGTTTATTACAGACAGAACTGTCAGATACCTTACAGTGAATGCCTTCAGAATGTCCTCATACCCCTTCACTTGTTCCACATGTTGTTGGGTTACAGCCTGAATTCAAAATGGATTCCATTGATCTTTCTGCCCGCCCATCTACACACAGTAACCCATAATGACTAAGTGAAAACATGTTTTTATCAAATTTATTGGAAACTAAATACAGAAATATCTCATTTACATAGGTGTTCCCACGTCTGAGTCAATAATAATAATCAGCTGATGTCACAAACCTAGCCTCAATACATGTTAGAATTACATTCGGCAGTGATTACAGCTGTGAGTCTTTCTGGGTAAGTCTCTAAGAGCTTTGCTCACCTAGATTGTACAATATTTGCACATTATTGAAGGTGCTGAAGGTGCTGTAATAAAAGCAACACGTTACATTGTGACGGGGGAGAGACTCATCTCATCCAGCACCAATGAGAAACTCCCACCACTTGTTTTTCCTGGGACAGTGTAACAGGGATGGTCGTCTCTGTGACAGTCACAATGGATTAACTGCTGCGGTTCTCAACTATCAGAGTGTTCAGAGTTTAAGAGATGTTACCTTGATTAACCAACACAGAGAAACGGTTTCTATCTGACACACATAGTCTACCTTAATTAACCAACACAGAGAAACGGTTTCTATCTGACACACATAGTCTACCTTAATTAACCAACACAGAGAAACGGTTTCTATCTGACACACATAGTCTACCTTAATTAACCAACACAGAGAAACGGTTTCTGTCTGACACACATAGTCTACCTTAATTAACCAACACAGAGAAACAGTTTCTACCTTAATTAACCAACACAGAGAAACGGTTTCTATCTGACACACATAGTCTACCTTAATTAACCAACACAGAGAAACGGTTTCTATCTGACACACATAGTCTACCTTAATTAACCAACACAGAGAAACAGTTTCTACCTTAATTAACCAACACAGAGAAACGGTTTCTATCTGACACACATAGTCTACCTTAATTAACCAACACAGAGAAACGGTTTCTATCTGACACACATAGTCTACCTTAATTAACCAACACAGAGAAACGGTTTCTATCTGACACACATAGTCTACCTTAATTAACCAACACAGAGAAACGGTTTCTATCTGACATACATAGTCTACCTTAATTAACCAACACAGAGAAACAGTTTCTACCTTAATTAACCAACACAGAGAAACGGTTTCTGTCTGACACATAGTCTACCTTAATTAACCAACACAGAGAAACGGTTTCTATCTGACACACATAGTCTACCTTAATTAACCAACACAGAGAAACGGTTTCTGTCTGACACATAGTCTACCTTAATTAACCAACACAGAGAAACGGTTTCTATCTGACATACATGTCTACCTTAATTAACCAACACAGAGAAACGGTTTCTATCTGACACACATAGTCTACCTTAATTAACCAACACAGAGAAACGGTTTCTATCTGACACACAGTCTACCTTAATTAACCAACACAGAGAAACAGTTTCTACCTTAATTAACCAACACAGAGAAACGGTTTCTATCTGACACACATAGTCTACCTTAATTAACCAACACAGAGAAACGGTTTCTGTCTGACACATAGTCTACCTTAATTAACCAACACAGAGAAACGGTTTCTATCTGACACACATAGTCTACCTTAATTAACCAACACAGAGAAACGGTTTCTATCTGACACACATAGTCTACCTTAATTAACCAACACAGAGAAACGGTTTCTATCTGACACACATAGTCTACCTTAATTAACCAACACAGAGAAACGGTTTCTGTCTGACACATAGTCTACCTTAATTAACCAACACAGAGAAACGGTTTCTATCTGACACACATAGTCTACCTTAATTAACCAACACAGAGAAACGGTTTCTGTCTGACACATAGTCTACCTTAATTAACCAACACAGAGAAACGGTTTCTATCTGACACACATAGTCTACCTTAATTAACCAACACAGAGAAACCGTTTCTCTGACACATAGTCTACCTTAATTAACCAACACAGAGAAACGGTTTCTATCTGACACACATAGTCTACCTTAATTAACCAATACAGAGAAACGGTTTCTATCTGACACACATAGTCTACCTTAATTAACCAACACAGAGAAACGGTTTCTGTCTGACACACATAGTCTACCTTAATTAACCAACACAGAGAAACAGTTTCTACCTTAATTAACCAACACAGAGAAACAGTTTCTATCTGACACACATAGTCTACCTTAATTAACCAACACAGAGAAACGGTTTCTATCTGACACACAGTCTACCTTAATTAACCAACACAGAGAAACAGTTTCTACCTTAATTAACCAACACAGAGAAACGGTTTCTGTCTGACACATAGTCTACCTTAATTAACCAACACAGAGAAACGGTTTCTATCTGACACACATAGTCTACCTTAATTAACCAACACAGAGAAACGGTTTCTGTCTGACACATAGTCTACCTTAATTAACCAACACAGAGAAACGGTTTCTATCTGACATACATAGTCTACCTTAATTAACCAACACAGAGAAACGGTTTCTATCTGACACACATAGTCTACCTTAATTAACCAACACAGAGAAACGGTTTCTATCTGACACACAGTCTACCTTAATTAACCAACACAGAGAAACAGTTTCTACCTTAATTAACCAACACAGAGAAACGGTTTCTATCTGACACACATAGTCTACCTTAATTAACCAACACAGAGAAACAGTTTCTACCTTAATTAACCAACACAGAGAAACGGTTTCTATCTGACACACATAGTCTACCTTAATTAACCAACACAGAGAAACGGTTTCTATCTGACACACATAGTCTACCTTAATTAACCAACACAGAGAAACGGTTTCTGTCTGACACATAGTCTACCTTAATTAACCAACACAGAGAAACGGTTTCTATCTGACACACATAGTCTACCTTAATTAACCAACACAGAGAAACGGTTTCTGTCTGACACATAGTCTACCTTAATTAACCAACACAGAGAAACGGTTTCTATCTGACACACATAGTCTACCTTAATTAACCAACACAGAGAAACGGTTTCTGTCTGACACATAGTCTACCTTAATTAACCAACACAGAGAAACGGTTTCTATCTGACACACATAGTCTACCTTAATTAACCAACACAGAGAAACCGTTTCTCTGACACATAGTCTACCTTAATTAACCAACACAGAGAAACGGTTTCTATCTGACACACATAGTCTACCTTAATTAACCAATACAGAGAAACGGTTTCTATCTGACACACATAGTCTACCTTAATTAACCAACACAGAGAAACGGTTTCTGTCTGACACACATAGTCTACCTTAATTAACCAACACAGAGAAACAGTTTCTACCTTAATTAACCAACACAGAGAAACAGTTTCTATCTGACACACATAGTCTACCTTAATTAACCAACACAGAGAAACGGTTTCTATCTGACACACAGTCTACCTTAATTAACCAACACAGAGAAACAGTTTCTACCTTAATTAACCAACACAGAGAAACGGTTTCTGTCTGACACATAGTCTACCTTAATTAACCAACACAGAGAAACGGTTTCTATCTGACACACATAGTCTACCTTAATTAACCAACACAGAGAAACGGTTTCTATCTGACACACATAGTCTACCTTAATTAACCAACACAGAGAAACGGTTTCTGTCTGACACATAGTCTACCTTAATTAACCAACACAGAGAAACGGTTTCTATCTGACACACATAGTCTACCTTAATTAACCAACACAGAGAAACGGTTTCTGTCTGACACATAGTCTACCTTAATTAACCAACACAGAGAAACGGTTTCTATCTGACACACATAGTCTACCTTAATTAACCAACACAGAGAAACGGTTTCTATCTGACACACATAGTCTACCTTAATTAACCAACACAGAGAAACGGTTTCTGTCTGACACACATAGTCTACCTTAATTAACCAACACAGAGAAACGGTTTCTGTCTGACACACATAGTCTACCTTAATTAACCAACACAGAGAAACAGTTTCTAGCTTAATTAACCAACACAGAGAAACGGTTTCTATCTGACACACATAGTCTACCTTAATTAACCAACACAGAGAAACGGTTTCTATCTGACACACATAGTCTACCTTAATTAACCAACACAGAGAAACGGTTTCTATCTGACACACATAGTCTACCTTAATTAACCAACACAGAGAAACGGTTTCTATCTGACACACATAGTCTACCTTAATTAACCAACACAGAGAAACGGTTTCTATCTGACACACATAGTCTACCTTAATTAACCAACACAGAGAAACGGTTTCTATCTGACACACACAGTCTACCTTAATTAACCAACACAGAGAAACAGTTTCTACCTTAATTAACCTTATGCCCTCAGCTTGACCTTTACTTTAGGGACCAATCGATCATGCTCGCCTTGTCTTTAGATATTTTTAAAAATGATATCTTTTACCGTTATTTAACTAGACAAGTCAGTTTAAGAACAAATTCGTATTTACAATGACGGCTTAGAAACAGTGGGTTAACTGCCTTGTTCAGTGGCAGAACCACAGATTTTTACTTTCTCAGCTCGGGGGTTCAATCCAGCAACCTTTCGGTTACTAGTCCAACACTCTAACCACTAGGCTACCTGCCGTCCCTACACTCTAACCACTAGGCTACCTGCCGTCCCTCCACTCTAACCACTAGGCTACCTGCCTGCCCCTACACTCTAACCACTAGGCTACCTGCCGTCCCTACACTCTAACCACTAGGCTACCTGCCGCCCCTACACTCTAACCACTAGGCTACCTGCCGCCCCTACACTCTAACCACTAGGCTACCTGCCGCCCCTACACTCTAACCACTAGGCTACCTGCCGCCCCTACACTCTAACCACTAGGCTACCTGCCGCCCCTACACTCTAACCACTAGGCTACCTGCCGCCTCTACACTCTAACCAGTAGGCTACCTGCCGTCCCTACACTCTAACCACTAGGCTACCTGCCGTCCCTACACTCTAACCACTAGGCTACCTGCTGTCCCTACACTCTAACCATTAGGCTACCTGCCTGCCCCTACACTCTAACCACTAAGCTACCTGTCACCCCTACACTCTAACCACTAGGCTACCTGCCGTCCATACACTCTAACCATTAGGCTACCTGCCTGCCCCTACACTCTAACCACTAGGCTACCTGCCGTCCCTACACTCTAACCACTAGGCTACCTGCCTTCCCCCTACACTCTAACCACTAGGCAACCTGCAGTCCCTACACTTTAACCACGAGGCTACCTGCCGTCCCTACACTCTAACCATTAGGCTACATGCCTGCCCCTACACTCTAACCACTAAGCTACCTGTCACCCCTACACTCTAACCACTAGGCTACCTGCCGTCCCTACACTCTAACCATTAGGCTACCTGCCTGCCCCTACACTTTAACCACTAGGCTACCTGCCGTCCCTACACTTTAACCACTAGGCTACCTGCCGTCCCTACACTCTAACCACTAGGCTACCTGCCGTCCCTACACTTTAACCACTAGGCTAACTGCCGTCCTTACACTTTAACCACTAGGCTACCTGCCTTCCCCTCCACTCTAACCACTAGGCTACCTGCTGTCCCTACACTCTAACCACTAGGCTACCTGCCGTCCCTACACCCTAACCACTAGGCTACCTACCGTCCCTACACTTTAACCGCTAGGCTACCTGCCGTCCCTACACTCTAACCACTAGGCTACCTGCCGTCCCTACACTTTAACCACTAGGCTACCTACCGTCCCTACACTCTAACCACTAGGCTACCTGCCGTCCCTACACTCTAACCGCTAGGCTACCTACCGTCCCTACACTTTAACCACGAGGCTACCTGCCGTCCCTACACTCTAACCACTAGGCTACCTGCTGTCCCTACACTCTAACCATTAGGCTACCTACCGTCCCTACACTCTAACCACTAAGCTACCTGTCACCCCTACACTCTAACCACTAGGCTACCTGCCGTCCCTACACTCTAACCATTAGGCTACCTACCGTCCCTACACTCTAACCACTAGGCTACCTGCCGTCCCTACACTCTAACCGCTAGGCTACCTACCGTCCCTACACTTTAACCACGAGGCTACCTGACGTCCCTACACTCTAACCACTAGGCTACCTGCTGTCCCTACACTCTAACCATTAGGCTACCTGCCTGCCCCTACACTCTAACCACTAAGCTACCTGTCACCCCTACACTCTAACCACTAGGCTACCTGCCGTCCCTACACTCTAACCATTAGGCTACCTGCCTGCCCCTACACTTTAACCACTAGGCTACCTGCCGTCCCTACACTTTAACCACTAGGCTACCTGCCGTCCCTACACTCTAACCACTAGGCTACCTGCCGTCCCTACACTTTAACCACTAGGCTAACTGCCGTCCTTACACTTTAACCACTAGGCTACCTGCCTTCCCCTCCACTCTAACCACTAGGCTACCTGCTGTCCCTACACTCTAACCACTAGGCTACCTGCCGTCCCTACACCCTAACCACTAGGCTACCTACCGTCCCTACACTTTAACCGCTAGGCTACCTGCCGTCCCTACACTCTAACCGCTAGGCTACCTGCCGTCCCTACACTCTAACCACTAGGCTACCTGCCGTCCCTACACTCTAACCACTAGGCTACCTACCGTCCCTACACTCTAACCTCTAGGCTACCTGCAGCCCCTACACTCTAACCACTAGGCTACCTACCGTCCCTACACTCTAACCACTAGGCTACCTGCCGTCCCTACACTCTAACCACTAGGCTACCTGCCGTCCCTACACTCTAACCGCTAGGCTACCTGCCGTCCCTACACTTTAACCGCTAGGCTACCTGCCGTCCCTACACTTTAACCGCTAGGCTACCTACCGTCCCTACACTCTAACCTCTAGGCTACCTGCAGCCCCTACACTCTAACCACTAGGCTACCTGCCTGCCCCTACACTTTAACCACTAGGCTACCTGCCGTCCCTACACTTTAACCACTAGGCTACCTGCCGTCCCTACACTCTAACCACTAGGCTACCTGCCGTCCCTACACTCTAACCACTAGGCTACCTGCCGTCCCTACACTCTAACCACTAGGCTACCTGCCGTCCCTACACTTTAACCACTAGGCTACCTGCCGTCCCTACACTTTAACCACGAGGCTACCTGCCGTCCCTACACTTTAACCACTAGGCTACCTGCTGTCCCTACACTCTAACCACTAGGCGACCTGCCGTCCCTACACTCTAACCACTAGGCTACCTGCCTGCCGGAGCATCGGGAGGATCTGAGTCTATGGCCTTAGACATAGATATGCCTGTTATTTATACAGTCATTTAGACAGGCCTGGTATCTATACAGTCATTTAGACAGGCCTGGTATTTATACAGTCATTTAGACAGGCCTGGTATCTATACAGTCATTTAGACAGGCCTGGTATCTATACAGTCATTTAGACAGGCCTGGTATTTATACAGTCATTTAGACAGACCTGGTATCTATACAGTCATTTAGACAGACCTGGTATTTATACAGTCATTTAGTCAGACCTGGTATCTATACAGTCATTTAGACAGACCTGGTATTTATGCAGTCATTTATACAGGCCTGGTATCTATACAGTCATTTAGACAGACCTGGTATCTATACAGTCATTTAGACAGGCCTGGTATTTATACAGTCATTTAGACAGACCTGGTATCTATACAGTCATTTAGACAGGCCTGGTCTTTATACAGTCATTTAGACAGGCCTGGTATTTATACAGTCATTTAGACAGGCCTGGTATTTATACAGTCATTTAGACATGCCTGGTATTTATACAGTCATTTAGATATGCCTGGTATTTATACAGTCATTTAGACAGGCCTGGTATTTATACAGCCATTTAGACAGGCCTGGTATTTATACAGTTATTCAGACAGGCCTGGTATTTATACAGTCATTTAGATATGACACACAAACATCACTACTTTGATGGTTATATTGTCATGTTTGTTGCTGTTGTTCTACTGTTAGTGTGATACTGCAACACTGACAACAGAGGTAAGACCTATGTGCTGTGTCACAGAAATATAATTACTAGAAGGGGTGGCCCTCAGAGCCATGGCAATTTGACTAGAAAGTGAATTGTCCTACAGTTCTAGTGGTTCTATGTCTAAGCAAATTGGATGCAGTCTATCACAGTGCAATCCGTTTTGTCACCAAAGCCCGATATACTACCCATCATTGCGACCTGTACACTCTCGTTGGCTGGCACTCGCTTCATACTTGTCGCCAAACCCACTGACTTCATGTCATCTACAAGACCCTGCTAGGTAAAGTCCCCCCTTATCTGAGCTCGCTGGTCACCATAGCATCACCCACCTGTAGCACGCGCTCCAGCAGGTATATCTCTCTGATCACCCCCAAAACCAATTCTTTCTTTGGCCGCCTCTCCTTCCAGTTCTCTGCTGCCAATGACTGGAACAAACTACAAACATCTCTGAAACTGGAAACACTTATCTCCCTCACTAGCTTTAAGCACCAACTATCAGAGCACCTGTACATAGCCCACCTATATTTTAGCCCAAACAACTACCTCTTCCCCTACTGTATTTATTTTATTTATTTTGCTCCTTTGCACCCCATTGTTTCTATCTCTACTTTGCACATTCTTCCACTACAAATCAACCATTCCAGTGTTTTACTTGCTATATTGTATTTACTTCGCCACCATGGCCTTTTTTTGCCTTTACCTCCCTTATCTCACCTCACTTGCTCACATCGTATATAGACTTGTTTATACTGTATTATTGACTGTATGTTTGTTTTACTCCATGTGTAACTCTGTGTCGTTGTATGTGTCAAACTGCTTTGCTTTATCTTGGCCAGGTTGCAGTTGTAGCTGAAAACTTGTTCTCAACTAGCCTACCTGGTTAAATAAAGGTGTTCTCAACCAGCCTACCTGGTTAAATAAAGGTGTTCTCAACTAGCCTACCTGGTTAAATAAAGGTGCAATAAATAAATAAATAATGCTCTTTGGTCTGTGAGATGAACCACACTATGAAGAGGAAATCAGTCACTGAGGGGTTAGACCACAGCTAACCTACTTAATGACGAGCCAATGGCTCACATACAGTGCATTCAGAAAGTATTCAGACCCCTTGACTCTTTCCACATTTTGATACGTTAAAGTCTTATTCTAAAATGAAAAAATAAACAAAAAATCTACACACAATACCCCATATTAACAAAGCAAAGAGTTTGTGTGTTTATAACAATTAAATATCACTTTTACAGCACATAGGTCTTACCTCTGTTGTCAGTGTTGCAGTATCACACTAACAGTAGAACGACAGCAACAAACACGACAATATAACTATCAAAGTAGTGAATGTTTTATCCAGTCTGTCCCAAAGCACATCAGATGTATATCACACACTACCACAACCTAGCATTTGTTTGTATTGAGTGATATTTACTGGCGGCACTACAGTGTTTTGGTCGTGTATTAAATACTTCTATCGTTTCAGCACGTTGCTCACAACAACAGGCCAACCTTCAGGTACTTTAGAGCTACATACTGGATGATGCCTGTTACCACACAAACACACATGCTGCTATCTGAGATGTTCCGGACGTGTGCTGCAGGCTTGTTGTAGCTGACTGGTAGAGAGGAGCAGAGCTCTCGTCACTAGTGGAAATGTAAACAGCTGTTAGGTGAGAGACGTCCACACTACCCAGCCAGGAGAGGAGAGAGTTTCCTGCACGTTTCGTAGTTTTATGTAGCTGCTAAACAGCTGTTAGGTGAGAGACGTCCACACTACCCAGCCAGGAGAGGAGAGAGTTTCCTGCACGTTTCGTAGTTTTATGTAGCTGCTAAACAGCTGTTAGGTGAGAGACGTCCACACTACCCAGCCAGGAGAGGAGAGAGTTTCCTCCCTCCTCAGACATATTTAATGCATCTCTCTCTCTTCCAGATTTTCTCTTCCAGAGAGAGAGAGAGAGATGCATTAAATATGTCTGAGGAGGGAGGAAACTCTCTCCTTTCTTGAGACAGACGGACGGACGGACGGACGGACGGACGGACGGACGGACAGACAGACAGACAGACAGACAGACAGACAGACAGACAGAGAGAGAGAGAGATGCAGTAAATCTGTCTGAGGAGGGAGGAAACTCTCTCCTCTCTGGAGACACAGACAAACAGACAGACAGACAGAGAGAGACAGAGAGAGAGAGAGAGAGAGAGAGAGAGAGAGAGAGAGAGAGAGAGATGCAGTAAATCTGTCTGAGGAGGGAGGAAACTCTCTCCTCTCTGGAGACACAGACAAACAGACAGACAGAGAGAGACAGAGAGAGAGAGAGAGAGAGAGAGAGAGAGAGAGAGAGAGAGAGAGAGTTAAACGATGCTCAAGTGTAGAACAGTTTTTGCTTATTTTAGCTTGAGATATTTGCCTTTTGCGAGCAGTTTTTTTTCTCTCTCAAATAAAAAGCAGTTTGTCAGTGGAAAACAAACAGGCAGACAGACCATCATTGACCAGGAAAGGCATTGAAAGATTTGCCACACAGTGAGTCCACTTTCTAAATCTGGCCTGACTGGATGTGGATGGGCCTTGAATGGGGAGAACACACCTGGGTTCAAATACTATTTAGTTGTGCTTGATTGAGCTTGTAAGTGCAATGCCTACCCATCTGGCACTCCAGGCAGACTAAAGCAAACACTCAAAAGTATACAAAATGATTCCAAATATTCTTTGAACCCAGCAGGTCTGGGGGAGAGCTTGGGCCTCTTTCCAGGAACCAGCCAGCCAGCCAACCAGCCAGCCAGCCAGCCAGCCAGTCAGCCAGCCAGCCAGCCAGCCAGCCAGCCAGCCAACCAGCCAACCAGCCAGCCAGTCAGCCACCCACCCAGCCAGCCAACCAGCCAACCAGCCAGCCAGTCAGCCACCCACCCACCCAGCCAGCCAACCAGCCAACCAGCCAGCCAGCCAGCCAGTCAGCCACCCACCCAGCCAGCCAGCCAACCAGCCAGCCAGCCAGCCAACCAGCCAGCCAACCAGCCAGTCAGCCAGCCAGCCAACCAGCCAGCCAGTCAGCCAGCCACCCAACCAGCTAGTCAGCCAGCCAGTCAGCCAGCCACCCAGCCAGCCAACCAGCCAGCCAGCCAGCCAGCCAGCCAGCCGGCCTCTAACTAACGTAAACACTTCAGCTCCCTCCATATGACATCTGACTTCTGTTTCTCCTCAATCAAGTCTCTGGTTTCTATTTTTAACTGTGGTGGGGGACTGGGGAGTGGGGGAGGGTTGGTGGGGGCGAGTAGGAGAGAGAGCACCTGCAGTTGATCTAGTGGTTTGTGACATCATGACAACATGGTCTCCCACTGTCTCTGATTAATGACAGGTAGATTTATCAACAGTGGTCATACTCAAGGCCCAGGTCCAAACGAGCTTCAATGCCATACAACACTCCTTCCGTGGCCTCCAACTGCTCTTAAACGCTAGTAAAACCAAATACATGCTTTTCAACCGATCGCTGCCTGCACCCGCACGCCCGACTAGCATCACCACCCTGGATGGTTCCGACCTTGAATATGTGGACATCTATAAGTACCTAGGTGTCTGGCTAGACTGTAAACTCTCCTTCCAGACTCATATCAAACATCTCCAATCGAAAATCAAATCAAGAGTCAGCTTTCTATTCCGCAACAAAGCCTCCTTCACTCACGCCGCCAAACTTACCCTAGTAAAACTGACTATCCTACCGATCCTCGACTTTGGCGATGTCATCTACAAAATTGCTTCCAACACTCTACTCAGCAAACTGGATGCAGTTTATCACAGTGCCATCCGTTTTGTCACTAAAGCACCTTATACCACCCACCACTGCGACTTGTATGCTCTAGTCGGCTGGCCCTCGCTACATATTCGTCGCCAGACCCACTGGCTCCAGGTCATCTACAAGTCCATGCTAGGATAAGCTCCGCCTTATCTCAGTTCACTGGTCACGATGGCAACACCCATCCGTAGCACGCGCTCCAGCAGGTGTATCTCACTGATCATCCCTAAAGCCAACACCTCATTTGGCCGCCTTTCGTTCCAGTACTCTGCTGCCTGTGACTGGAACGAATTGCAAAAATCCCTGAAGTTGGAGACTTTTATCTCCCTCGCCAACTTAAAACATCTGCTATCTGAGCAGCTAACCGATCGCTGCAGCTGTACATAGTCTATTGGTAAATAGCCCACCCATTTTCACCTACCTCATCCCCATACTGTTTTTATTTATTTACTTTTCTGCTCTTTTGTACACCAATAGCTCTACCTGTACATGACCATCTGATCATTTATCACTCCAGTGTTAATCTGCAAAATTGTAATTATTTGCCTACCTCCTCATGCCTTTTGCACACAATGTATATAGACTCCCCTTTTTTTTCTACTGTGTTATTGACTTGTTAATTGTTTACTCCATGTGTAACTCTGTGTTGTCTGTTCACACTGCTATGCTTTATCTTGGCCAGGTCGCAGTTGCAAATGAGAACTTGTTCTCAACTAGCCTACCTGGTTAAAATAAAGGTGAAATAAATAAATAAAATAAAAACGGTTTCCTTCAACCTTGTTCATTTGATTTATTTTTTGTTGTTAGCTGAATGTATTCATAATATACTTAGCTAATGTTTCCAATACCAAAAAGGCTTGAAACTTACTGCACATCCCAC
>NW_027001063.1:80000-209544 GCF_036934945.1 Oncorhynchus masou masou
GTCTTTCTTCTTGCCACTCTTCCATAAAGGCCAGATTTGTGCAATATACAACTGATTGTTGTCCTATGTAACTTTCATAATGAGGATTGTGCTGTAACTTTCATAATGAGGATTGTGCTGTACCTTTCATAATGAGGATTGTGCTGTAACTAAGCTTTTATAATGAGGATTGTGCTGTAACTAGGCGTTCATAATGAGGATTGTGCTGTAACTAGGCATTCATAATGAGGATTGTGCTGTAACTAGGCGTTCATAATGAGGATTGTGCTGTAGCAAAGCTTTCATAATGAGGATTGTGCTGTAACTTTCATAATGAGGATTGTGCTGTAACTTTCATAATGAGGACTGTGCTGTAACTTTCATAATGAGGATTGTTATGCTGTATAATGTTATGCAAGCCGGTGTTGTACTGGGTGTCTGGGAGTTGAGAGTTTATCTACAGGCCAAGATGAATAAACTGTGCCTTCATGTGAAAAATAACCAAGATTTTGTTACTAAGACTTAGTTACATAGAGAAAAATGCTGAAGACGTTCAAGGTTGTTTCTTTGCTGTTAGTTTTATGTGCTTATCACTCTTGCTAAATTGTATTTTCTAGTCCATAACATTCCCTCCATTGCACCAGTAACCCCCATGCAAATGACAACAGCAGCCTGTCACTCTGTGTGGTGTGTTTTCTCCCAGACAGAGAGTATTCTAACACGGTGTGGTGTGTTTTCTCCTAGACAGAGAGTATTCTAACACGGTGTGGTGTGTTTTCTCCCAGACAGAGAGTATTCTAATACGGTGTGGTGTGTTTTCTCCTAGACAGAGAGTATTCTAACACGTTGTGGTGTGTTTTCTCCAGACAGAGAGTACTCTAACACGGTGTGTGTGGTGTGTTTTCTTCCAGACAGAGAGTATTCTAACACGGTGCGGTGTGTTTTCTCCCAGACAGAGAGTACTCTAACACGGTGTGGTGTGTTTTCTCCCAGACAGAGAGTACTCTAACACGGTGTGGTGTGTTTTCTCCCAGACAGAGAGTACTCTAACACGGTGTGGTGTGTTTTCTCCTAGACAGAGAGTACTCTAACATGGTGTGGTGTGTTTTCTCCCAGACAGAGAATGAGAAGCAGCAGTGGAAGCCAGTGCTGGTGATGGTGACAGAGAAAGACCTGCTCCTCTATCACAACCTTCCACGCATGAAGGCTTCCTGGCACAGCCCTGCACACACATACCCACTGTTAGCTACACGGTACGCTACACACACCCTCACTCTACTAGCCACAAGAGAAATAGCTGCTGCTATCCACACAGTAAGCAAAAGACACCGTCTTCCTGCTAGTCAAATAGCAAAACATATTTATCTTATCTTAGCCACATGGTTAGTGGCATCCACCCTGAACAACCCAACCATGACCACATGATAATCTTCCGCCACTCCAAACACACGTACCCTCTATTGGCACAGCAATAATCAGAACACACGTACCCTCTATTGGCACAGCAATAATCAGAACACACGTACCCTCTATTGGCACAGCAATAATCAGAACACATCTACCCTCTATTGGCACAGCAATAATCAGAACACATCTACCCTCTATTGGCACAGCAATAATCAGAACACATCTACCCTCTATTGGCACAGCAATAATCAGAACACATCTACCCTCTATTGGCACAGCAATAATCAGAACACATCTACCCTCTATTGGCACAGCAATAATCAGAACACACGTACCCTCTATTGGCACAGCAATAATCAGAACACATCTACCTTCTATTGGCACAGCAATAATCAGAACACACGTACCCTCTATTGGCCAAGCAATAATCAGAACACACGTACCCTCTATTGGCACAGCAATAATCAGAACCCACGTACCCTCTATTGGCCAAGCAATAATCAGAACACATCTACCCTCTATTGGCACAGCAATAATCAGAACACATCTACCCTCTATTGGCACAGCAATAATCAGAACACACGTACCCTCTATTGGCACAGCAATAATCAGAACACATCCACCCTCTATTGGCACAGCAATAATCAGAACACACGTACCCTCTATTGGCCAAGCAATAATCAGAACACACGTACCCTCTATTGGCACAGCAATAATCAGAACACATCCACCCTCTATTGGCACAGCAATAATCAGAACACATCTACCCTCTATTGGCACAGCAATAATCAGAACCCACGTACCCTCTATTGGCACAGCAATAATCAGAACACATCTACCCTCTATTGGCCAAGCAATAATCAGAAGACATATACTCTCTATTGGCCAAGCAATAATCAGAACACATCCACCCTCTATTGGCCTCATGGTGCAGAACACATCTACCCTCTATTGGCCAAGCATTAATCAGAACACATCTACCCTCTATTGGCCAAGCATTAATCAGAACACATCTACCCTCTATTGGCACAGCAATAATCAGAACACACCTACCCTCTATTGGCCAAGCATTAATCAGAACACATCTACCCTCTATGGGCCTCATGGTGCAGAACACATCTACCCCCTATTAGCCAAGCATTAATCAGAACACATCTACCCTCTATTGGCCAAGCAATAATCAGAACACATCTACCCTCTATTGGCCTCATGGTGCAGAACACATCTACCCTCTATTGGCCTCATGGTGCAGAACACATCTACCCCCTATTGGCCTCATGGTGCAGAACACATCTACCCCCTATTAGCCAAGCATTAATTAGAACACATCTACCCTCTATTGGCCAAGCATTAATCAGAACACATCTACCCTCTATTGGCCTCATGGTGCAGAACACATCTACCCTCTATTGGCCTCATGGTGCAGAACACATCTACCCTCTATTGGCCTCATGGTGCAGAACACATCTACCCTCTATTGGCCTCATGGTGCAGAACACATCTACCCCCTATTGGCCTCATGGTGCAGAACACATCTACCCCCTATTAGCCAAGCATTAATTAGAACACATCTACCCTCTATTGGCCAAGCATTAATCAGAACACATCTACCCTCTATTGGCCTCATGGTGCAGAACACATCTACCCTCTATTGGCCTCATGGTGCAGAACACATCTACCCTCTATTGGCCTCATGGTGCAGAACACATCTACCCCCTATTAGCCAAGCATTAATTAGAACACATCTACCCTCTATTGGCCAAGCATTAATCAGAACACATCTACCCTCTATGGGCCTCATGGTGCAGAACACACGTGAAAGATGAGGTGGCACTGGAGGACAGGTCCACAACATGTTTCCATTACTGAACACAGCCAAGAACTCTGTTACTATTTATAATGTTATCAGTCATTACACCTTACAGCCCTGACTAGCTAGTCTCTCTCAACAGCAGGCACTTAGAATACAACAGAATGTGTGTCTGTGTGTAGGCTGGTGCACTCTGGTCCCGACCGAGGCTCTCCCCAGCCGGGCGTGGAGCTGTCCTTCGCCACACGTACGGGAACCAGACTGGGCATCGAGGCCCACCTGTTCAGAGCTGAGACCTGTCAGGACCTTTCACTGTGGACCAGGCACATCGTTACGGGCTGTCACTCCTCTGCCCAGATGATCAAAGAAGTCACTACCAGTGAGTACCACTACACCGACCCTGCTATAAGACTGTGTGAGCCCGCTGAGCTAAAGCCTTGATTAACCAAGTCACTACCAGTGAGTACCACGACACCAACCTTGCTATAAGACCGTGTGAGCCCGCTGAGCTAAAGCCTTGATTAACCAAGTCACTACCAGTGAGTACCACGACACCAGCCTTGCTATAAGACCGTGTGAGCCCGCTGAGCTAAAGCCTTGATTAACCAAGTCACTACCAGTGAGTACCACTACACCAACCTTGCTATAAGACCGTGTGAGCCCGCTGAGCTAAAGCCTTGATTAACCAAGTCACTACCAGTGAGTACCACGACACCAACCTTGCTATAAGACCGTGTGAGCCCGCTGAGCTAAAGCCTTGATTAACCAAGTCACTACCAGTGAGTACCACTACACCAACCTTGCTATAAGACCGTGTGAGCCCGCTGAGCTAAAGCCTTGATTAACCAAGTCACTACCAGTGAGTACCACGACACCAACCTTGCTATAAGACCGTGTGAGCCCGCTGAGCTAAAGCCTTGATTAACCAAGTCACTACCAGTGAGTACCACGACACCAACCTTGCTATAAGACCGTGTGAGCCCGCTGAGCTAAAGCCTTGATTAACCAAGTCACTACCAGTGAGTACCACGACACCAACCTTGCTATAAGACCGTGTGAGCCCGCTGAGCTAAAGCCTTGATTAACCAAGTCACTACCAGTGAGTACCACTACACCAACCTTGCTATAAGACCGTGTGAGCCCGCTGAGCTAAAGCCTTGATTAACCAAGTCACTACCAGTGAGTACCACGACACCAACCTTGCTATAAGACCGTGTGAGCCCGCTGAGCTAAAGCCTTGATTAACCAAGTCACTACCAGTGAGTACCACGACACCAACCTTGCTATAAGACCGTGTGAGCCCGCTGAGCTAAAGCCTTGATTAACCAAGTCACTACCAGTGAGTACCACGACACCAACCTTGCTATAAGACCGTGTGAGCCCGCTGAGCTAAAGCCTTGATTAACCAAGTCACTACCAGTGAGTACCACGACACCAACCTTGCTATAAGACCGTGTGAGCCCGCTGAGCTAAAGCCTTGATTAACCAAGTCACTACCAGTGAGTACCACTACACCAACCTTGCTATAAGACCGTGTGAGCCCGCTGAGCTAAAGCCTTGATTAACCAAGTCACTACCAGTGAGTACCACGACACCAACCTTGCTATAAGACCGTGTGAGCCCGCTGAGCTAAAGCCTTGATTAACCAAGTCACTACCAGTGAGCCTAGGTAGACATTAGCTTGGGGAGTAACTCAAATCAAGGTTAGTTGTGATGTTAAGAGTGGTTGTAACATAGACGGGGTTGTCAGTCTCAGTACAGTACTCATAGCAGCAGTATTTGGTAAGGGGGAGTTACTGGGGAGTCCGGATTTTTAGAAAGGAACGGAATGTCACTGTGAGATCCTGTGTGTGTGTAGTGTGTGGTCAGTGTGTAGTCTGTGTGTGTGTAGTGTGTGGTCTGTGTGTAGTCTGTGTGTGTGTAGTGTGTGGTCTGTGTGTGTGTGTGTGGTCTGTGTGTGGTCTGTGTGTGTGTAGTGTGTGGTCAGTGTGGTCTGTCTGTGTGTGATCTGTCTGTGTGTGTGGTCTGTGTGTCTGTGGTCCGTGTGTGTGTGTAGTGTGTGTGTGTGGTCTGTGTGTGTGTGTGTGTGACCTGTGTGTGGTCTGTGTGTGTGTGGTCTGTGTGTGAGGTTTGTGTGTGTGGTCTCTGAGGTATGTGTGTATGTGTGGTCTCTGTGTGTGTGTGGTTTGTGTGTCTGTGAGGTATGTGTGTATGTGTGGTCTGTGTTTGTGAGGTCTGAATGTGTGTGTGTGTGTGTGTTTTTTTTCTCTTTTTTTCTTCTTTTTATTTGACCTTTATTTAACCAGGCAAGTCAGTTAAGAACAAATTCTTATTTTCAATGACGGCCTGGGAACAGTGGGTTAACTGCCTGTTCAGGGGCAGAACGACAGATTTGTACCTTGTCAGCTCGGGGGTTTGATCTTGCAACCTTCTGGTCACTAGTCCAACGCTCTAACCACTAGGCTATCCTGCACGTTTCATAGTTTTATTTAGCTGCTAAACAGCTGTTAGGTGAGAGACGTCCACACTACCCAGCCAGGAGAGGAGAGAGTTTCCTGCACGTTGCACAGTTTTATGTAGCTGCTAAACAGCTGCTTCATTTATAAGGAGGATCTCTCTCTCCTCGTCCTCTGTCATAAGCTACAGTGGAGATCAGACACATGTTGGGAATGGGAGAGACGAAGGGAGGAGGGATTTTACTCACTGACTTAGTTCAGTTGATCAGAGTTTATTACAACATGTCCAAACAAATCTGCGTCCCAAATAGCACCCTAATACCTATACAGTATAGTGTACTACATCTGACTAGAGCCCAATGGGGAATAGGGCGCTGTTTGGCCACATCTGCAGTCCTCATGCCTCCTTGCAGCATACCTAAGGCACGTTCACGCAGATGAGCAGGGACCCTGGGCAACTTTCTTTTGGTGGTTTTCAGAGTCAGTATATAGGCCTCTTTAGTGTCCTAAGCTTTCATAACTGTGACCTTAATTGCCTACTGTCTGTAAGCTGTTAGTGTCTTAACGACCGTTCCACAGGTGCATGTTCATGAATTGTTTATGGTTCATTGAACAAGCATGGGGAAACATTGTTTAAATCCTTTACAATGAAGATCTGTGTAGTTATTTGGATTTTTACGAATTATCTTTGAAAGACAAGGTCCTGAAAAGGGTCTGTTTCTTTTTTTGCTGAGTTTATATAGATGACGTCGACAGAGATGGCTGCCTCGCTTCGAGTTCTTAGGAAACAATGCAGTATTTCATTTTTTTATGTATTATTTCTTACATTGTTACGCCAGGAAATCTTATTACATTGAGCTGGGAAGAACTATTGGATATAAGAGCAACGTCAACTTACCAACATTACGACCAGGAATACAACTTTCCCGAAGCGGATCCTCTGTTCGGACCACCACCCAGGACAATGGATCTAATTCCAGTAATCGACCCAAAACATCAGCGATGCAGAAGGGGCAGACGAAGCGGCCACCTGGTCAGGCTCGTAGAAAGTGCATATCGCCCACCACTCCCGAGTATACTACTCGCCAATGTCCAGTGTCTTGACAACAAGGTAGACGAAATTCGAGCAACGGTTGCCTTCCAGAGAGACACCAGAGATTGTAACATTCTCTGTTTCACGGAAACATGGCTCGGGATATGTTGTCGGAATCAGTTCAGCCACCGGGCTTCTCCAGGCATCGCGCCGACAGAGATAAACACCTCTCTGGGAAGAGGAAGGAGGGGGGTGTATGCTTTATGATTAACGACTTATGGTGTAATCATAACGACATACAGGAACTCAAATCCTTCTGCTCACCCAACCTAGAATTCCTTCCAATCAAATTTGACATACCATGAGAATTCTCGTCAGTTATAGTCACAGTTGTGTACATTCCCCCTCATGCAGACAAAAATACAGCCATCAAGGAACTTCACTGGACAATATGCAAACTGGAAACCACACATCCTGAGGCTGCATTTATTGCATTTTAACAAAGCACATTTGAGAACAAGGCTACCTAAATTATACCAGCATATCGATTGCGCTACGCACATGGGCAATACCCTCCACCAATGCTAAAAAGCCCTCCTCCGCCCTCCCTTCGGCAAATCCGACCACAACGCCATCAGAAACTGAAACAGGATGTACCAGTAACGAGAACCATTCAACGCTGGTCAGACCAATCGGAAGCCACGTTTCAAGATTGTTTTGATCACGCGGACTGGAAATGTTCCTGTCAGCCTCAGAGAACAACATCGACCTGTACGCTGATTCTGTGATTGTGTTTTACAAAGAAGTGCATTGGAGATGATGTACCCACTGTGACTATTAAAACCCACCTAACCAGAAACCATGAATGGATGGCTGTATTCGTGCAAAACTGAAAGCGCGATCCACCGCATTTAACCATGGAATTAGGTCTGGGAATATGACTGAATATACAGTGGGGCAAAAAAGTATTTAGTCAGCCACCAATTGTGCAAGTTCTCCCACTTAAAAAGATGAGAGAGGCCTGTAAATTTCATCATAGGTACACTTCAACTATGACAGACAAAATGAGAAAAAAAATCCAGAAAATCACATTGTAGGATTTTTAATGAATTTATTTGCAAATGATGGTGGAAAATAAGTATTTGGTCACCTACAAACAAGCAAGATTTCTGGCTCTCACAGACCTGTATCTTCTTCTTTAAGAGGCTCCTCTGTCCTCCACTCGTTACCTGTATTAATGGCACCTGTTTGAACTTGTTATCAGTATAAAAGACACCTGTCCACAACCTCAAACAGTCACACTCCAAACTCCCCTATGGCCAAGACCAGAGAGCTGTCAAAGGACACCAGAAACAAAATTGTAGACCTGCACCAGGCTGGGAAGACTGAATCTGCAATAGGTAAGCAGTGAAAGACCTGCAGAGAGCTGGGACTAAAGTAACAAAGCCTACCATCAGTAACCCACTACGCCGCCAGGGACTCAAATCCTGCAGTGCCAGACGTGTCCCCCTGCTTAAGCCAGTACATGTCCAGGCCTGTCTGAAGTTTGCTAGAGAGAATTTGGATGATCCAGAAGAAGATTGGGAGAATGTCATATGGTCAGATGAAACCAAAATAGAACTTTTTAGTAAAAACTAATCTCATCGTGTTTGGAGGACAAAGAGTGCTGAGTTGCATCCAAAGAACACCATACCTACTGTGAAACACGGTTGTGGAAACATCATGCTTTGGGGCTGTTTTTCTGCAAAGGGACCAGGACGACTGATCCGTGTAAAGGAAAGAATGAATGGGACCATGTATCGTGAGATTTTGAAAACCTCCTTCCATCAGCAGGGGCATTGAAGATGAAACGTGGCTGGGTCTTTCAGCATGACAATGATCCCAAACACACCGCCCGGGCAACGAAGGAGTGGCTTCGTAAGAAGCATTTCATGGTCCTGGAGTGGCCTAGCCAGTCTCCAGATCTCAACCTCATAGAAAATCTTTGGAGGGAGTTGAAAGTCCGTGTTGCCCAGCAACAGCCCCAAAACATCACTGCTCTCGAGGAGATCTGCATGGAGGAATGGGCCAAAATACCAGCAACAGTGTGTGAAAACCTTGTGAAGACTTACAGAAAACGTTTGACCTCTGTTATTGCCAACAAAGGGTATATAACAAAGTATTGAGATAAACTTTTGTTATTGACCAAATACTTATTTTCCACCATAATTTGCAAATAAATTCATTAAAAATCCTACAATGTGATTTTCTGGATTTTCTTGTCTCATATTGTCTATAGTTGAAGTGTACCTATGATGAAAATTACAGGCCTCTCTCATCTTTTTAAGTAGGAGAACTTGCACAATTAGTGGCTGACTAAATACTTTTTTTGCCCCACTGTAAACAGTGTAGCTATTCCCTCTGCAAGGCAATCAAACAAGCGAATTGCCAGTACAGGGACAAGGTGGAGTTGCAATTCAACGGCTCAGACACGAGACGTATGTGGCAGGGTCTACAGGAAATCACAGACTACAAAAAGAAAACCAACCACGTCACAGACACTGACGTCATGCTTCTAGACAAACTAAACACCTTTGCTTTGAGGATAATACAGTGCCACCGCCGCGGCCCGCTAACAAGGACTGCGCCCCCCCCCCCCCCTCCTTCGCCGTGGCTGACGTGAGTAAAACGTTTAAACATGTTAACCCTCGCAAGGCTGCTGGCCTAGACGGCATCCCTAGCCACGTCCTCAGAGCATGCGCAGACCAGCTGGCTGGTGTTTTTATGGACATATTCAATCACTCCCTATCCCAGTCTGTTGACCCTACATGCTTCAAGATGGCTACCATTGTTCCTGTACCCAAGAAGGAAAAGATAACTGAAATAAATGACTACCACCCCGTAGCACTCACTTCTGTCATCATGAAGTGCTTTGAGAGACTAGTCAAGGATCATATCACCTCCACCTTACCGGCCAGCGTAGACCCACTTCAGTTTGCATACCTCCCCAACAGGTCCATAGACGACGCAATCGCCATCCCACTGCACACTGCCCTATCCCATCTGGATAAGAGGAATACCTATGTAAGAATGATGTTCATTGACTACAGCTCAGCATTCAACCCCATAGTACCCTCCAAGCTCATCATCAAGCTAGAGGCCCAGGGTCTTAACCCAACCGTGTGCAATTGGATCCTGGACTTTCTGACGGGCCGCCCCCAGGTGGTGAAGGTAGGAAACAACATCTCCACTTCCCTGACCCTCAACATTGGGGCCTCACAAGGGTGCATGCTCAGCCCCCTCTTGTACTCCCTGTTCACCCACGACTGGGTGGCCATGCATGCCTCCAACTCAATCATCAAGTTTACAGACAACACAACATTAGTGGGCTTGATTACCAACAATGAGACAGCCTACAGGGAGGAGATGGGGGCCCTCGGAGTGTGGTGTCAGGAAAAAAACTTGTCACTCAATGTCCACAAAACAAAGGAGATGATGGTGGACTTCAGGAAACAGCAGAGGGAGCAGCGCCCCCTATCCACATCGACAAGATCGCAGTGGAGGAGGAGGAAGGTTTTAAGTTCCTCGGTGTACACATCACAGACAAACTGTGGTCCACCCACACAGACAGTGTGGTTAGGAAGGCGCAACAGTCCCTCTTCAATCTCAGGAGGCTGAAGAAATTTGGCTTGTCACCCAAAACCCTGACAAGCTTTTACAGATGCACAATCGAGAGCATCCTGTCGGGCTGCATCACAGCCTGGTACGGCAACTGCACTGCCCTCAACCGCAAGGCTCTCCAGAGGGTAGTGAGGTCTGCACAACGCATCACCAAGAGCAAACTACCTGCCCTCCATGACACCTACAGCACCCAATGTCACAGGAAGGCCAAAAAGATCATCGAGGACATCAACCACCCAAGCCACTGTCTGTTCACACCACTACCATCCAGAAGATGAGGTCAGTATAGGTGCATCAAAGCTGGGACCGAAAAACTGAAAAACAGCTTCTATCTCAAGACCATCATACTGCTAAACAGCAATCACTAACTCAGAGAGGCTGCTGCCTACATTGAGACCAAATCACTGGCCACTTTAGTAAATGGATCACTAGTCACTCTAAACAATGGCACTCTAAATAATGGCACTTTAATAATATACATCACATGTATATACTGTATTTTATACCATCTATTGCACCTTGCCTATGCCGCTCGGCCATCGCTCATCCATATACTTACATGTACATATTCTCATTCACTTCTTTAGATTTGTGTGTATTAGGTCGTTGTTGGGGAATTGTTAGATTACTTGTTAGATATTACTGCACTGTCGGAACTAGAAGCACAAGCATTTCGCTACACGTGCATTAACATCTGCTAACCATGTGTATGTGACAAATAACATTTTATGTGAAACTAATACAATATGTCTGGACAGGGTATAGAATAGGAAACTAATAAACTTTGTCTGGACAGTGTGTGAATCTGTGAAAGAGGCATGCTATGGTCCTCTATGGATCTCTATGGCCCTCTATGGATCTCTATGGTCCTCTATGGATCTCTAGGATCCTCTATGGACCTCTATGATCCTCTATGGACCTCTATGATCCTCTATGGACCTCTATGATCCTCTATGGACCTCTATGATCCTCTATGGACCTCTATGGTCCTCTGTGGTCCTCTATGGACCTCTATGGTCCTCTATGGTCCTCTGTGGTCCTCTATGGACCTCTATGATCCCCTATGGACCTCTATGATCCTCTATGGACCTCTGTGGACCTCTGTGGTCCTCTATGGACCTCTATGGTCCTCTGTGGTCCTCTATGGACCTCTATGGTCCTCTATGGTCCTCTGTGGTCCTCTATGGACCTCTATGATCCTCTATGGACCTCTATGATCCTCTATGGACCTCTGTGGACCTCTATGGACCTCTATGGTCCTCTGTGGACCTCTATGATCCTCTATGGACCTCTATGATCCTCTATGGACCTCTATGATCCTCTATGGACCTCTATGATCCTCTATGGACCTCTATGGTCCTCTATGGACCTCTATGATCCTCTATGGACCTCTATGATCCTCTATGGACCTCTATGGTCCTCTATGGACCTCTATGGTCCTCTATGGACCTCTATGGTCCTCTATGGACCTCTATGATCCTCTATGGACCTCTATGATCCTCTATGGTCCTATGGAGCGTGTGGTTGACTGTTTTTGTCTCTTTGTAGACTGTGACATTTGGCTAAATATTTTTTATCTTTTATTTACAGTGAGAACGTTGTTAATATTAGTATTACAATCTTTGTCCTAAGAATAGCTGAACTCTACGTCAGGCTCTGGGCCTAGCGCCATATTGTGGGGTTTTAGAGGAAAAGGGCCTCTTTTGGCTGAGGAGTTACATTTCTATTGATGATTATTACGGAGACTGCGTCCCAAATGGCACCCTATTCCCGAACGCAGTGCACTACATATGGTGCCTTTTTGGACGCATCTTGAGGGATATGGGTTTTCGCGTTTGAGGCCAACTTGACCGTTATTCAACTGGCTCAAAATAAAACGATGGTCAGAATCAGATATTGTCCAGGGACTGTTTTATTATTGAAAATGTATTCACTCTTATTTATTGTTAAGGGCATGTATTTATCCACTGGCAGGTTCCTGTTGTGATCAGTGGTCTGTAATACAGAGGTATTGTTGATAGACTGACTATAGGGGTTCATAACATCATCACAGTTATTTGCTTCATAGACTTGACTACAGTTGTGTTTGCTTGATAGACTGTTGACTATAGGGGTGTATGATGTCATCACAGTTGTGTTTCCTTGGTAGACTGTTGACTATAGGGGTTTATGATGTCATCACAGTTGTGTTTGCTTGATAGACTTGACTATAGGGGTTTATGATGTCATCACAGTTGTGTTTGCTTGGTAGACTGTTGACTATAGGGGTTTATGATGTCATCACAGTTGTGGGGATAAAGCTTGGGGATAAACTACTCCCAGACCCTATATGGTTAGTGCTTGGGGATAAACTACTCCCAGACCCTATATGGTTAGAGCTTATGGATAAACTACTCCTAGACCCTACAGGGTTAGAGCTTGGGGACAAACTACTCCTAGACCCTATATGGTTAGAGCTTGGGGATAAACTACTCCTAGACCCTATATGGTTAGAGCTTGGGGATAAACTACTCCCAGACCCTACAGGGTTAGAGCTTGGGGATAAACTACTCCCAGACCCTATATGGTTAGAGCTTGGGGATAAACTACACCTAGACCCTATATGGTTAGAGCTTGGGGATAAACTACTCCCAGACCCTACAGCGTTAGAGCTTGGGGATAAACTACTCCTAGATCCTATATGGTTAGAGCTTGGGGATAAACTACTCCCAGACCCTATATGGTTAGAGCTTGGGGATAAACTACTCCTAGACCCTATATGGTTAGAGCTTGGGGATAAACTAGGACTCCCAGACCCAACAGGGATAGAGCTTGGGGATAAACTACTCCTAGACCCTACAGGGTTAGAGCTTGGGGATAAACTACTACTAGACCTTATATAGTTAGAGCTTGGGGATAAACTACTCCTAGAGCTTGGGGATAAACTACTCCTAGACCCTACAGGTTTAGAGCTTGGGGATAAACTACTCCTAGACCCTACAGGGTTAGAGCTTGGGGATAAACTACTCCTAGACCCTATATGGTTAGAGCTTGGGGATAAACTACTCCTAGACCCTACAGTGTTAGAGCTTGGGGATAAACTACTCCTAGACCCTATATGGTTAGAGCTTGGGGATAAACTAGGACTCCCAGACCCTACAGGGATAGAGCTTGGGGATAAACTACTCCTAGACCCTACAGGGTTAGAGCTTGGGGATAAACTACTCCTAGACCTTATATAGTTAGAGCTTGGGGATAAACTACTCCTAGAGCTTGGGGATAAACTACTCCTAGACCCTACAGGTTTAGAGCTTGGGGATAAACTACTCCTAGACTCTACAGGGTTAGAGCTTGGGGATAAACTACTCCTAGACCCTATATGGTTAGAGCTTGGGGATAAACTACTCCTAGACCCTACAGGGTTAGAGCTTGGGGATAAACTACTCCTAGACCCTACAGGGTTAGAGCTTGGGGATAAACTAGGACTCCAAGACCCTACAGGGCTAGAAATCACTCAAATGTCCGTAAATTACCTTTTAAGGATTCTGGTAGTTATAGTAACCAAACTGGATCCACCTTGCTTTCCTTGGGGAGGTTTCTGTGTTTTGCCACTCTGAAAGGAGGGTCTTTGTGTCTGACTGAAAGCATCTTTGTGTGTGTGTTTCCCTGTTGGTGGGAAAGTGGTGGGAGTCTCACAGGTCAAGCATTCAGGTAGGGAGTAGTATTTCCTTATTGTGGAACAAAAAAAAACACAAACACCTGAGAGTGTTGGGTACATGTTAGTTTGACCTCTGACCTTTCCATACAACTTCTTCCCACAGGTAATTCTAAGTCAGTATTAAGAGAATGTTGTTGTGACAGCAATATGAGGACGATATGATACGGACAATGCCTTTAGCACAACAATACCTTTCGGACTACCCTCTAAAGAAGATAAGTCCTTTGTGAAACTGTCTTTCCAAGCAACAGTGTGTGTTACTCAGTAAAATGTTCCATCTTAGCTTGAGTCTTTACAAAAGGCTGTTACCTCTTCACAGAGAGCCACACAAGCCGTAGAGGGATTTGCAGAGCTTTACTGGAACACATGTAAAGTGGTTTCAGAAGTAGCTTGTTGACACTGATCCAATAGAGCTGGTACATCCTGCTCTCAGCACAGGAGATCCTGTCTGACGAGCATGGAGCAATGGCGAGGGCTGGGATTGACAGCATGGGAATCGATATATCTGACACACAGATCAGTGTATTGTATATGGGACAGACAAGGAATCAGACTTTCAAAGAGTACAACATTATATCTTAAAAAACGTCTATAGGCAGGGACGGCAGGTAGCCTAGTGGTTAGAGTGTAGGGGCGGCAGGTAGCCTAGTGGTTAGAGTGTAGGGACGGCAGATAGCCTAGTGGTTAGAGTGTAGGGGCGGCAGGTAGCCTAGTGGTTAGAGTGTAGGGGCGGCAGATAGCCTAGTGGTTAGAGTGTAGGGGCGGCAGGTAGCCTAGTGGTTAGAGTGTAGGGGCGGCAGGTAGCCTAGTGGTTAGAGTGTAGGGGCGGCAGGTAGCCTAGTGGTTAGAGTGTAGGGGCGGCAGGTAGCCTAGTGGTTAGAGTGTAGGGGCGGCAGGTAGCCTAGTGGTTAGAGTGTAGGGGCGGCAGGTAGCCTAGTGGTTAGAGTGTAGGGGCGGCAGGTAGCCTAGTGGTTAGAGTGTAGGGGCGGCAGGTAGCCTAGTCGAAAAGGATTGCTCGCAAAGATATGTAGTAACAAACGGTATGACAATCTCCAGAGCTTTCTTAGCAATAACAGGGTACGTTACCATTTGTTGACACCAAAACGTTGAAAGCGTTGTTGTTCTGAAGAGTTGCTGTTGAACCTGGCTCTGCTGAATTTCAGTGATTTCATCGAGGTATTCATCATTGACATCTGTTGTCTCAACACTAAACGTGAACGGCTGTCTCACCCATGCTGGATATGACTCTCTTGTAGGAAAGTATCCGTCGAGAGACTTTGCAAGCTCATCTAAGTGCGTGGCAATTGCTTGCTTCAGTTCTGCGGTTACAGAAATGTCTCCGATTCCAGATACATCTTCGATCTTACTTACACAGTCGTCCAGCAGGGGAAAGTTTGCAAAGTTATTTTTCTTTGTTCGTCGTTTCCATAACGGTAGCTTTTTTTGAAAAGCCTTCAGGTTTTCCTCCGCTTCGATGATGTTGACTCCACCGCCCAGCATCTTTTGATTGAGATGATTGAGAGTTGTGAAGATATCAGCCATATACGCTAAAATGAGAATGAACTCAGAATTTTTTAAGCAATCTGCATGACAATGTTGGTGCTCTTGCAAAAGCAGGGCTAATTCCACGCACGGCAAAAACACGATTCAGCACCTGTCCCCGGGATAACCACCGAACGTTAGAATGGTACAAAGTACCTCGAATTCAGAGCCCATTTCTTTACACAGCTCACTGAAGATGCGATGCCGCAGAGCACTAGTTCGCACATAGTTCACGCATTCCACTACAATTTGTAATACTTCTGCCAGTTTTGGAGGCAAGGTTTTTGATGCCAACGCATGCCTGTGCAGAATACAATGCGTAACAATGATGTGTGGTGCATCGGCTTTCACTAGCGCACCAAAACCAGACTTTCTTCCCAGCATGACTGAAGCTCTGTCCGAACAAACTGCAGAAACCATATCCCACGAAAGATTGTTGTCTTCGAAGAAGTCATCCACAAGTTTCTTCACATCGGCTGCCTTAGTTGTTGTTGTAAGAGGCTTACAAAATAAAAGATCTTCCTTTATCACGTCGTCTTTCACATAGCGCACGAATACAGCAAGCTGGCTTAGATTGGAAACGTCTGTGGTCTCGTCGAGTTGAAGGCTGAATTTTGCCGGGCTTGAAATCAGATCTGCAACTACTTGAGCCAAGATGTCTTTGCTCATGTCCTCTATTCTGTCGCTGATGGTGTCATTTGAAAGAGGAATTTGGGATAACTTAACTCCAGCCTCTTTTCCCAGCATGATATTCGCCATCTTCAACACAGCTGGTTTTATGAGTGTTTCACCAATGGTGTGTGGTTTGCCCTGCTTTGCGATCAGGTAAGCAACTTCGTACGATGTTGTGAGGATCGGTTTGTTGATGGGTACAAAGCCGAGAACAGGCAGAGTAGCCTTTTCATCGAATCTGGCTCTCTTCACCTTGAATTCAGCGAGCGTTGTGTTCTTGTATGTTCCATCTCCATGCAGCTTAAGGAAGTGTACTCTTAGTTTTGCCGGTGCTAGACTAGAATTGCTCAACTTGGCATTGCAAATGATGTAGTTAGGACACTGACTCCCATCACGTTCCGTTATACATGTGAATCCATATTGTACATATTCCTCCGACCACTTTCTTTTTTTGCTCGACATAGTAAGTATGAAGGGATTCAAATATTAAGAAAGAAATCACAAGATGTACCATCACGACAGTCACAAGTCGACTACTGAGCGCACCAAATTCCCTGCAGCACAGATAGGCCAAGCGATGTAGCGTGATCACCTGCAGCCAATGATGGCCAAGCGGAGCGTGTCATCACGAATCATATGAATCGGATGTGTGTCTTGACCTCCGCCGAACCCCCGAGACTGACTCACCGAACCCCTGGGGTTCGATCGAACCCAGGTTAAGAACCACTGGGTTAGAGTGTAGGGGCGGCAGGTAACCTAGTGGTTAGAGTGTAGGGGCGGCAGGTAGCCTAATGGTTAGAGTGTAGGGGCGGCAGGTAGCCTAGTGGTTAGAGTGTAGGGGCGGCAGGTAGCCTAGTGGTTAGAGTGTAGGGGCGGCAGATAGCCTAGTGGTTAGAGTGTAGGGGCGGCAGATAGCCTAGTGGTTAGAGTGTAGGGGCGGCAGGTAGCCTAGTGGTTAGAGTGTAGGGGCGGCAGGTAGCCTAGTGGTTAGAGCGTTGGACTAGTAACCGAAAGGTTGCAAGATTGAATCCCCGAGCTGCATCCCCGAGTAAAAATCTGTCTTTCTGCCCCGGAACAAGGCAGTTAACCCACTGTTCCTTGGCCATCATTGAAAATTAGAATTTGTTCTTAACGGACTTGCCTAGTAAAATAAAACAGGCAAGGCAGGGACATAAATGGTAGTTTTAAAAGGGATTTATTAGAAAAACAACAAATGTGAAATACAGCCGTTGTCTGTTTTTTGTCTAAGTACGATTACAAGCCAAATCCCTTATCTGGATTTAAAATGGTTGACATCTGCTCCAGAACTAATTTCCCACCCACTAGCAGCAAGCAGCAGTTGTCCTAATATACAGCCAGGACAGGGCCTTGTTTTCAACCAGCTGTTGTCATGTTACAGGCTGGAAGTACAAGGTTCAGGAATGACCTAGCAGTACATAGCTTGTTGTGGTCTAGTAGCAACACTCCCAGCACAAGAACATACTGTATATTGCAAGCCCGGAGACAGTGGTTCGAATCCTGCATCCTCCCTTCCTACTGTTCCTAGCTGTTCTCTAGCTCCCCCTTTGATTTGGGATGTGTGTACAGTTTAAAAAATACTGAAAGATTAGTGGAACTTTATTCACCCAGCAGTATGTTGTCTTGTTCCAGGCTGTGTGTACAAGGGCCAGGAGTTACCCATTATATTGTCCTGTTCCAGGCTGTGTGTTCAAGGGCCAGCAGTTACCCATTATATTGTCCTGTTCCAGGCTGTGTGTACAAGGGCCAGGAGTTACCCATTATATTGTCCTGTTCCAGGCTGTGTGTTCAAGGGCCAGGAGTTACCCATTATATTGTCCTGTTCCAGGCTGTGTGTTCAAGGGCCAGCAGTTACCCATTATATTATCCTGTTCCAGGCTGTGTGTACAAGGGCCAGGAGTTACCCATTATATTGTCCTGTTCCAGGCTGTGTGTACAAGGGCCAGCAGTTACCCATTATATTGTCCTGTTCCAGGCTGTGTGTACAAGGGCCAGGAGTGCAGGCTGGTGATCCACTACGAGCAGGGCTTCTCTGTCCTGGCTGAGCAGAAGGGGGAGGACCAGGTGGACCAGGGGAACCAGAACCAAGCCAAACCTCTCCTCTGCTACCCCTTCGAACGCCTCAAGATGTCCTCCGACGACGGGGTCAGGATGCTCTTCCTGGATTTCAGTGGAAAAGAGGGTGAAATTGTAAGTGTGTTTTTTTTTTTAACAAGAAGCAAGTCCTCCTCCTCTTGCAATTCCACACTACAGTAGATCCACCATGTGACCTTTCCCCTACATTAACCTGGTTATCATTCACCTATCGGGACCATTGTTTCTACTAGGGACAGGATCACTCTTAACAACCGTCTCTGTTAGTTGATGACTGTACATGAGACCGTATTTCATGGAGGATAAAAACACCCAGTTGACTCATATTTCATTGCAGTTTCTCTTCTGCTCTACTTAGCCACGGTTAAATGAACACAAACAAGTAAAGATGGAAAAGTTTCCACAGAATCCCCTATACGTTAAACAGGAAATGAGTCATACATGGGCATACTGAAACACTGTCCTGCAAGTCCCTCTGCTGTTTATGAAAATAACTGTTTAGATGTGTTCTACTCTCAGAACACTACAATTGTAATAGAAAATAACTAATGGAACTCACCATTAGAACTAATGGAACTGTAATATAATGGAACTCACCATTAGATCTTAGAGAACTGTAATATAATAGAACTAATGGAACTCACCATTAGAACTCATGGAACTGTAATATAATAGAACTCACCATTAGATCTCATGAAACGGTAATATAATAGAACTAATGGAACTCACCATTAGAACTAATGGAACTGTAATATAATAGAACTCACCATTATAACTAATGGAACTGTAATATAATAGAACTAATGAAACTCACCATTAGAACTCATGGAACTGTAATATAATGGAACTCACCATTAGATCTCATGGAACTGTAATATAATAGAACTCACCATTAGATCTCATGAAACTGTAATATAATAGAACTAATGGAACTCACCATTAGAACTAATGGAACTCACCATTAGAACTCATGGAACTGTAATATAATAGAACTCACCATTAGATCTCATGAAACTGTAATATAATAGAACTAATGAAACTCACCATTAGAACTAATGGAACTCACCATTAGAACTCATGGAACTGTAATATAAAAGAACTCACCATTAGATCTCATGAAACTGTAATATAATAGAACTCACCATTAGATCTCATGGGACTGTAATATAATAGAACTAATGGAACTCACCATTAGAACTCATGGAACTGTAATATAATAGAACTCACCATTAGATCTCATGAAACTGTAATATAATAGAACTAATGAAACTCACCATTAGAACTAATGGAACTCACCATTAGAACTCATGGAACTGTAATATAATGGAACTCACCATTAGATCTCATGGAAATGTAATATAAAAGAACTCACCATTAGATCTCATGAAACTGTAATATAATAGAACTCACCATTAGATCTCATGAAACTGTAATATAATAGAACTAATGTAACTCACCATTAGATCTCATGAAACTGTAATATAATAGAACTCACCATTAGATCTCATGAAACTGTAATATAATAGAACTAATGGAACTCACCATTAGAACTCATGGAACTGTAATATAAAAGAACTCACCATTAGATCTCATGAAACTGTAATATAATAGAACTAATGGAACTCACCATTAGATATCATGGAACTGTAATATCGGCTTTCTATTCCGCAACAAAGCCTCCTTCACTCACGCTGCCAAACTTACCCTAGTAAAACTGACTATCCTACCGATCCTCGACTTCGGCGATGTCATCTACAAGATTGCCTCCAACACTCTACTCAGCAAACTGGATGCAGTTTATCACAGTGCCATCCGTTTTGTCACTAAAGCACCTTATACCACCCACCACTGCGACTTGTATGCTCTAGTCGGCTGGCCCTCGCTACATATTCGTTGCCAGACCCACTGGCTCCAGGTCATCTACAAGTCCATGCTAGGTAAAGCTCCGCCTTATCTCAGTTCACTGGTCACGATGGCAACACCCATCCGTAGCACACGCTCCAGCAGGTGTATCTCACTGATCATCCCTAAAGCCAACACCTCATTTGGCCGCCTTTCGTTCCAGTACTCTGCTGCCTGTGACTGGAACGAATTGCAAAAATCCCTGAAGTTGGAGACTTTTATCTCCCTCACCAACTTCAAACATGTGCTATCTGAGCAGCTAACCGATCGCTGCAGCTATACATAGTCTATTGGTAAATAGCCCACCCATTTTCACCTACCTCATCCCCATACTGTTTTTATTTATTTACTTTTCTGCTCTTTTGCACACCAATATCTCTACCTGTACATGACCATCTGATCATTTATCACTCCAGTGCTAATCTGCAAAATTGTAATTATTCGCCTACCTCCTCATGCCTTTTGCACACAATGTATATAGACTCCCCCTTTTTTTGTACTGTGTTATTGACTTGTTAATTGTTTACTCCATGTGTAACTCTGTGTTGTCTGTTCACATTGCTAAGCTTTATCTTGGCCAGGTTGCAGTTGCAAATGAGAACTTGTTCTCAACTAGCCTACCTGGTTAAATAAAGGTGAAATAAATAAATAAATATATATATAATACAACTAATGGAACTCACCATGAGAACTAATGAAACTGTAATATAATAGAACTAATGAAACTCACCATTAGAACTAATGGAACTGTAATATAATAGTACTAATGGAACTCACCATTAGAACTCATGGAACTGTAATATAATAGAGCTCACCATTAGATCTCATGAAACTGTAATATAATAGAACTAATGGAACTCACCATTAGAACTAATGGAACTGTAATATAATAGAACTCACCATTAGAACTAATGGAACTGTAATATAATAGAACTAATGAAACTCACCATTAGAACTCATGGAACTGTAATATAATGGAACTCACCATTAGATCTCATGGAACTGTAATATAATAGAATTAATGGACCTCACCATTAAAACTAATGGAACTGTAATAGAATAGAACTAATGGAACTCACCATTAGATATCTTGGAACTGTAATTTAATAGAACTAATGGAACTCACCATTAGAACTAATGGAACTGTAATATAATAGAACTAATGGAACTCACCATTAGATCTCATGGAACTGTAATATAATGGAACTCACCATTAGAACTAATGGAACTGTAATATAATAGAACAAATGGAACTCACCATTAGAACAAGTGGAACTGTAATATAATAGAACTAATGGAACTCACCATTAGAACTCATGGAACTCACCATTAGAACTAATGGAACTATAATATAATATAACTAATGGAACTCACCATTAGATATCATGGAACTGTAATATAATAAAACTAATGGAACTCACCATTAGAACTAATGGAACTGTAATATAATAGAACTAATGGAACTCACCATTAGATCTCATGGAACTGTAATATAATGGAACTCACCATTAGAACTAATGGAACTGTAATATAATAGAACTAATGGAACTCACCATTAGATCTCATGGAACTGTAATATAATGGAACTCACCATTAGAACTAATGGAACTGTAATATAATAGAACTAATGGAACTCACCATTAGATCTCATGGAACTGTAATATAATAGAACTAATGGAATTCACCATTAGATCTCATGGAACTGTAATATAATGGAACTCACCATTAGATCTCATGGAACTGTAATATAATGGAACTCACCATTAGATCTCATGGAACTGTAATATAATGGAACTCACCATTAGATCTCATGGAACTGTAATATAATGGAACTCACCATTAGATCTCATGGAACTGTAATATAATGGAACTCACCATTAGATATCATGGAACTGTAATATAATAGAACTCACCATTAGATATTATGGAACTGTAATATAATGGAACTCACCATTAGATCTCATGGAACTCTAATATAATGGAACTCACCATTAGATATCATGGAACTGTAATATAATAGAAAAAATGGAACTCACCATTAGATCTCATAGAACTGTAATATAATAGAACTCACCATTAGAACTAATGGAACTGTAATATAATAGAACTAATGGAACTCACCATTAGAACTAATGGAACTGTAATATAATAGAACTAATGGAACTCATCATTAGATCTCATGGAACTGTAATATAATGGAACTCACCATTAGATCTCATGGAACTGTAATATAATGGAACTCACCATTATATATCATGGAACTGTAATATAATAGAACTCACCATTAGATATCATGGAACTGTAATATAATAGAACTAATGGAACTCACCATTCGAACTAATGGAACTCACAATTAGATCTCATGGAACTGTAATATAATGGAACTCACCATTAGATCTCATGGAACTGTAATATAATGGAACTCACCATTAGATATCATGGAACTGTAATATAATAGAACTAATGGAACTCACCATTAGATATCATGGAACTGTAATATAATAGAACTAAAGGAACTCACCATTAGATCTCATGGAACTGTAATATTAGAACTCACCATTAGAACTAATGGAACTGTAATATAATAGAACTAATGGAACTCACCATTAGAACTCATGGAACTGTAATATAATAAAACTAATGGAACTCACCATTAGATCTCATAGAACTGTAATATAATAGAACTCACCATTAAAACTTATGGAACTGTAATATAATAGAACTAATGGAATTCACCATTAGATCTCATGGAACTGAAATATAATATAACTAATGGAACTCACCATTAGATCTCATAGAACTGTAATATAATAGAACCCACCATTAGAACTAATGGAACTGTAATATAATAGAACTAATGGAACTCACCATAGGAAACTAATGGAACTGTAATATAATAGAACTCACCATTAGAACTAATGGAACTGTAATATAATAGAACTAATGGAACTCACCATTAGATCTCATGGAACTGTAATACAATGGAACTCACCATTAGATCTCATGGAACTGTAATATAATGGAACTCACCATTAGATATCATGGAACTGTAATATAATGGAACTCACCATTAGATATCATGGAACTGTAATATAATGGAACTCACCATTAGATATCATGGAACTGTAATATAATAGAACTAATGGAACTCACCATTCGAGCTAATGGAACTGTAATATAATAGAACTAATGGAACTCACCATTAGATCTCATGGAACTGTAATATAATGGAACTCACCATTAGATCTCATGGAACTGTAATACAATGGAACTCACCATTAGATCTCATGGAACTGTAATATAATGGAACTCACCATTAGATCTCATGGAACTGTAATACAATGGAACTCACCATTAGATCTCATGGAACTGTAATATAATGGAACTCACCATTAGATATCATGGAACTGTAATATAATAGAACTAATGGAACTCACCATTCGAGCTAATGGAACTGTAATATAATAGAACTAATGGAACTCACCATTAGATCTCATGGAACTGTAATATAATAGAACTCACCATTAGATCTTATGGAACTGTAATACAATAGAACTAATGGAACTCACCATTAGATCTCATGGAACTGTAATATAATAGAACTAATGGAACTCACCATTAGAACTCATGGAACTGTAATATAATAGAACTAATGGAACTCACCATTAGATCTCATAGAACTGTAATATAATAGAACTAATGGAACTCACCATTAGATCTCATGGAACTGTAATATAATGGAACTCACCATTAGATCTCATGGAACTGTAATATAATAGAACTCACCATTAGATCTCATGGAACTGTAATATAATGGAACTCACCATCAGCCATCACCATCACCATCAGAACTGGAATGTAACATCTAACATTCTCTCCTGTTATATGTTCAGCAGCTGGACCTCCACTCGTGCCCAAAGCCTATCGTCTTCATCCTCCACTCATTCCTCTCGGCAAAGATCGCCAGGCTCGGCCTGGTAGCATAAAGGTTCTGTTTACCACCAACGGACCACAAGGACTGAACTGTTCCAGACTGCTAGAGTGGAGTGTCCCGGAGTTCCACACTGGAGTGCACAGAACAGGGGAGGACATGGCTGATAACTGAACTACGAGAACAAGGACTGTGATGTGCAGTGAACTAGACACAGGATCTACCCTGATTCAAGTCCACACAAACAGCTCAAAATGAATGGATCATGTTTCAAAAAACTGGAATGAGTTGTTTTGTGTATTTATAGAAACACATGCATTACCGATGACACCATAGTGAGAGATCAGTTACAACAGAAGAAGTTGTTTTGTGTATTTATAGAAACACATGCATTACCGATGACATCATAGTGAGAGATCAGTTACAACAGCAGAAATTGTTTTGTTCAAATCGTCGTTAATCTGCACAAGAACAATAATCTATTGTTTTGGTACTAAAAACATACTGGAAGTATGATCTATCTAGCATCCATCCATCCTACGCTAATTGTTTTTTCGTCAATCTCTGTCTGCAAATTATTCAGCGATTACTGTTAACTTAAATGAAAAAGTTACGGTGAAAAAGATTGTAAAGGCTGCTTGAAAATTTGAACTGTCCTACGCCTTTGGCAGCTATTGTAATTCAAGGCTTAGTTTTATTTTAACTCTGTTAATGATGCACATAAATTACATATTTCTGGATTGTCTTTGTATTTCAGGTTGTTCTTGCGGCCTAACTGGTGTTCACTGTATTTCCTCAACAAGAACCAATCAAACCAACGTACCACAAAACACGCACTCTGAAATGTGTTCAAGTCTCTGTCCAAACAATGTCTTGACTTGTGGAGGAATGGGGTGCATCGAATGAATGCAATATGACAATTAAAATGTCAAAACACTTCAACTTGGGATGGCCCAATCCATACAATAGAATAGAGTAGACTATAATAGAGTAGAATAGGCAAGAATAAACTAGAACATAATATACTAAAATATAATAGACTAGAATATAATAGAGTAGAATAGAGTAGAATGGACTAAAATAGAATAGACTAGAATATAATAGAGTAGAGTCTACTAAAATATAATAGAGTAGAATAGACAAGAATAGAGTAGACTAGAACATAATAGAAAAAATAGAATAAACTAAAAAATAATAGAGTAGAATAGACTAACATAGAATAGACTAGAATATAATAAAGTAGAATAGACAAATAGAATAGACTAAAATAAAATAGACTATAATATAATAGTGTAGAATATACTAAAATATAATAGAGTAGAATAGACTATAATAGAATATACTAAAATATAATAGAGTAGAATAGAAGACTATATTATAATGACTATAAAATAATAAACTATAAGAGTAGAATAGAAGACTATATTATAATGACTATAATATAATAGACTAGAATACTATAATATAATATGACTATAATATAATAGACTAGAAGACTATAAAATAATATGAATATAATAGAGTAGAATAGACCATAAGACTATATTATAATATGACTATAATATAATAGACTAGAAGACTATAATAGAGTAGAATAGACTATAAGACTATATTATAATATGACTATAATATAATAGACTAGAAGCCTAATATAATATGACTATAATATAATAGAGTAGAATAGACTAGAAGACTATATTATAATATGACTTTAATATAATAGAATAGAAGACTATAATATATGACTATAATATAATAGAGTATAATAGAATAGACTATAATATATGACTATAATATAATACACTATAATATAAGAGACTAGAATAGAATAGCTCAGCAGAGAATTCACCAAAGAAGCACAACACACCTGATTGGGGTTTACATCCCACTGAGTAAGGAGCAGGCATCCAAGCCACTCACACACAACCTGTTGTTCAGCGTCAGAGCTGTTCAGAGCCACTGTCCACAGCTTGAAGCCATCATTCAGCCCATCTAATCAACACAAAGGGCATTGATAGACTTTCTGAATGTCAACTTATAGAAATCAGAGAACTGCTGGAGACTTTCCAAATTAAATCAGCAATTAGTGTGGTGTTTGTTGTGTCCTGAGGTCTCCATGTCCCAGCAGCCTGCCCGTTTCTAGGAGTACGGTGAGTGTGTGTGTGTAAGCAAGTGTGTGTGTGTGTGGGGGGATCATTCTTCAGGGCACTTTTGGGGATTTTAGGTCCCTACAAGGATAGTAAAACAAGGAAAATTGTCCCCCATGAGGACATTTCCCACATCTGCATGAGGTAAAAGGCTATTCTAAATTTAGGGGTTAGGTTTAGAATTAGGGTTAGGTTTAGAATTAGGGTTAGGTTTAGAATTAGGCTTAGGTGTAGAATTAGGGTTAGGTTTAGAATTAGGCTTAGAATTATGGTTAGGTTTAGAATTAGGGTTAGGTTTAGAATTAGGCTTAGAATTATGGTTAGGTTTAGAATTAGGGTTAGGTTTAGAATTAGGGGGAAGTAGGATTTTGAATGGAAATCAATTGTAGGTGCCCACGAGGATGGAAGAACAAAATGGGTGTGTACATTTTTTCCTACCTTATCAGGACCACGCTGTCCTGACAAGTCACCACACTGTCCTGATAAGATAGGAAAACAAGAACAATTTAGAAAAGTCAGGACTTGTTTAATGTCCTGAATTTGTTAAAATGCTATGTTAAGTGTAAGGGTTTAGGTTAGGACAAGCTCACTCTCCAGGCTTGTTTTATTACATGAGTCCAAATCACTGATCTGATTTCACCTCCACTAATTAATTTAATAACTCCAACTCTCCTCTATCATGACTGAGGGTGGTGGTCCTGATTCTGTTAAGTACGATTTAACAGAAGGAGCAGATTTTGAATGTCACTAATGAGGACAGACCTCGACCTAACTCAGTAATTCTGTACTAATATTTACTTATATAGTTTTTTTTTGCCTCAAGTCATTGAGAACAGGTTCTCTTTTACAATAAGGACCTAACCAAGCTAAATATTGAAGATGCTATATTTATAACATTAAAAATAGAATGCTTGGTATTTATCCCCAAATGGTTGTTTAAGTCCAACCCTTACCTAATTGGGTAGCCTGTGGTGGGATGAATCATGAGGCCAAACACAATGGGGTGTGTGGAGCACCTATAGGGGAGCATTGTTAGCCTGGATGCCTGTCTGTTGTTTGGCAGTAGAGCAGGAACATACTGGCACCCAGGCCAGAGGAGAAAACAAAGCCCCCTCAGAATGTCTCAGGTCCCAAGGTTGCTAACCAGAGAGGCTCGACCCCCAGTTCATTCCCATCATCCCTTTCATGCTCTTGGCCAGGGGAGAGAGGAGCGTCTAGACCCCCAGTTCATTCCCATCACCCCTTTCATGCTCTTGGCCAGGGGAGAGAGGAGCGTCTAGACCCCCAGTTCATTCCCATCACCCCTTTCATGCTCATGGCCAGGGGAGAGAGGAGCGTCTAGACCCCCAGTTCATTCCCATCACCCCTTTCATGCTCTTGGCCAGGGGAGAGGACTTAGGAGGGTATAGAGTACTGAGGACCGAGGGTGGTATATAGTAGTGAGGACTTAGGGGGGTATATGGTGGTGAGGACTAAGGGTGGGTGGTATAGAGTAGTGACGACTGAGGGGGTTATAGAGTAGTGAGGACTGAGGGGGGTATAGAGTAGTGAGGACTGGGGGGGTTATAGAGTAGTGAGGACTGAGGGGGTTATAGAGTAGTGAGGACTGAGGGGGTTATAGAGTAGTGAGGACTGATGGGGTATAGAGTAGTGAGGACTGAGGGGTATAGAGTAGTGAGGACTAAGGGGGTGGTATAGAGTAGTGAGGACTGAAGGGGGTATAGAGTAGTGAGGACTGAGGGGGGTATATAGTAGTGAGGACTGAGGTGGGTATAGAATAGTGAGGACTGAGGGGGGTATAGAATAGTGAGGACTGAGGGGGCATAGAATAGTGAGGACTGAGGGGGTATAGAATAGTGAGGACTGAGGGGGTATAGAGTAATGAGGACTGAGGGGGTGGGACAGAGTAGTGAGGACTAAGGGGGTGGTATAGAGTAGTGAGGACTAAGGGGGGTGGTATAGAGTAGTGAAGACTAAGGGGGCGGTATAGAGTAGTGAGGACTATGGAGGGTGGTATAGAGTAGTAAGAACTATGGGGGTATAGAGTAGTGAGGACTAAGGGGGTGGTGTAGAGTAGTGAGGACTGAGGGGGGTATAGAGTAGTGAGGACTGAGGGGGTATAGAGTAGTGAGGACTGAGGGGGTATAGAGTAATGAGGACTGAGGGGGTAAAGAGTAATGAGGACTGAGGGGGTATAGACAAGTGAGGATTGAGGGGGTAGACTAGTGAGGACTGAGGAGGGTATATAGAATAGTGAGGACCGAGGGGGGTATAGAGTAGTGAGGACTGAGGGGGTATAGAATAGTGAGGACTGAGGGGGTATAGAGTAGTGAGGACTGAGGGGGTATAGAGTAGTGAGGACTGAGGGGGTATAGAGTAATGAGGACTGAGGGGGTAAAGAGTAATGAGGACTGAGGGGGTATAGACAAGTGAGGATTGAGGGGGTAGACTAGTGAGGACTGAGGAGGGTATATAGAATAGTGAGGACCGAGGGGGGTATAGAGTAGTGAGGACTGAGGGGGGGTATAGAATAGTGAGGACTGAGGGGGGTATAGAGTAGTGAGGACTGAGGGGGTATATAGTAGTGAGGACTGAGGGGGTATAGAATAGTGAGGACCGAGGGGGTATAGTATATTGAGGACTGAGGGGGTATAGTATATTGAGGACTGAGGGGGTATAGAGTAGTGAGGACTGAGGGGGTATATAGTAGTGAGGACTGGGGGGTTATAGAGTAGTGAGGACTGAGGGGGTTATAGAGTAGTGAGGACTGAGGGGGTTATAGAGTAGTGAGGACTGATGGGGTATAGAGTAGTGAGGACTGAGGGGTATAGAGTAGTGAGGACTAAGGGGGTGGTATAGAGTAGTGAGGACTGAAGGGGGTATAGAGTAGTGAGGACTGAGGGGGTATATAGTAGTGAGGACTGAGGTGGGTATAGAATAGTGAGGACTGAGGGGGTATAGAATAGTGAGGACTGAGGGGGGGCATAGAATAGTGAGGACTGAGGGGGTATAGAATAGTGAGGACTGAGGGGGTATAGAGTAATGAGGACTGAGGGGGTGGGACAGAGTAGTGAGGACTAAGGGGGTGGTATAGAGTAGTGAGGACTAAGGGGGGTGGTATAGAGTAGTGAGGACTAAGGGGGGTGGTATAGAGTAGTGAAGACTAAGGGGGCGGTATAGAGTCGTGAGGACTATGGAGGGTGGTATAGAGTAGTAAGAACTATGGGGGGTATAGAGTAGTGAGGACTAAGGGGGGTGGTGTAGAGTAGTGAGGACTGAGGGGGTATAGAGTAGTGAGGACTGAGGGGGTATAGAGTAGTGAGGACTGAGGGGGGTATAGAGTAATGAGGACTGAGGGGGTAAAGAGTAATGAGGACTGAGGGGGTATAGACAAGTGAGGATTGAGGGGGTAGACTAGTGAGGACTGAGGAGGGTATATAGAATAGTGAGGACCGAGGGGGTATAGAGTAGTGAGGACTGAGGGGGTATAGAATAGTGAGGACTGAGGGGGTATAGAGTAGTGAGGACTGAGGGGGTATAGAGTAGTGAGGACTGAGGGGGTATAGAGTAATGAGGACTGAGGGGGTAAAGAGTAATGAGGACTGAGGGGGTATTGACAAGTGAGGATTGAGGGGGTAGACTAGTGAGGACTGAGGAGGGTATATAGAATAGTGAGGACCGAGGGGGTATAGAGTAGTGAGGACTGAGGGGGTATAGAATAGTGAGGACTGAGGGGGTATAGAGTAGTGAGGACTGAGGGGGTATATAGTAGTGAGGACTGAGGGGGTATAGAATAGTGAGGACTGAGGGGGTATAGAGTAGTGAGGACTGAGGGGGTATAGAGTAGTGAGGACTGAGAGGGGTATAGAGTAGTGAGGACCGAGGGGGTATAGTATATTGAGGACTGAGGGGGGTATAGTATATTGAGGACTGAGGGCGGTATAGAGTAGTGAGGACTGAGGGGGTATAGAATAGTGAGGACTGAGGGGGGTATAGAGTAGTGAGGACTGAGGGGGTATATAGTAGTGAGGACTGAGGGGGTATAGAATAGTGAGGACTGAGGGGGTATAGAGTAGTGAGGACTGAGGGGGTATAGAGTAGTGAGGACTGAGAGGGGTATAGAGTAGTGAGGACCGAGGGGGTATAGTATATTGAGGACTGAGGGGGTATAGTATATTGAGGACTGAGGGCGGTATAGAGTAGTGAGGACTGAGGGGGTATATAGTAGTGAGGACTGAGGGGGTATAGAATAGTGAGGACTGAGGGGGTATATAGTAGTGAGGACTGAGGGGGTATAGAGTAGTGAGGACTGAGGGGGTATATAGTAGTGAGGACTGAGGGGGTATAGAATAGTGAGGACTGAGGGGGTATAGAGTAGTGAGGACCGAGGGGGTATAGTATATTGAGGACAGAGGGGGTATAGGATATTGAGGACTGAGGGGGTATAGAGTAGTGAGGACCGAGGGGGTATAGTATATTGAGGACAGAGGGGGTATAGAGTAGTGAGGACCGAGGGGGTATAGAGTAGTGAGGACCGAGGGGGTATAGTATATTGAGGACTGAGGGGGTATAGAGTAGTGAGGACTGAGGGGGTATATAGTAGTGAGGACTGAGGGGGTATAGAATAGTGAGGACTGAGGGGGGTATAGAGTAGTGAGGACCGAGGGGGGTATAGTATATTGAGGACTGACGGGGGTATAGTATATTGAGGACTGAGGGGGGTATAGAGTAGTGAGGACTGAGGGGGGTATAGAGAAAGCATTGTTTTGTTCATATGTGTGAGAGAAAGTGACATTCTCTGTTGGCTTTGCATTTGTTCCTACTGTGAACCGAGATAGACTAATGTTACTAGAAACTGACAGTGTTGTACTGCACAGAACAGTCCTCGTACGCACAAAGATCACAAAACACATTTTATTATATTTCATCAAATTGATGGCACAACTAAAAGAAATAGTGATATCTACAATGCTACCAATGCTTTACAACAAACAGAGACATACACACATGTTAAATAAACCATGTAAACACATCTAAAAGACAAACCTCCCAGTTTGTGGAATTTCCTATTAAAACAACATAAGAGAGAACTCATTAAAACAAACAATGAAATTACAATGAATGGCTGCCTGGCAAGTGACAGTCACTGAGGTTCTTAAGACATAAACAACAATGTAATTACAATGAATGGGTGCCTGGCAACTGACAGTCACCGAGGTTCTTAAGACATAAACAAACAATGTAATTACAATGAATGGCTGCCTGGCAACTGACAGTCACTGAGGTTCTAAAGACATAAACAAACAATGTAATTACAATGAATGGCTGCCTGGCAACTGACAGTCACTGAGGTTCTTAAGACACAAACAAACAATGTAATTACAATGAATGGCTGCCTGGCAACTGGCAGTCACTGAGGTTCTAAAGACATAAACAAACAATGTAATTACAATGAATGGCTGCCTGGCAACTGACAGTCACTGAGGTTCTAAAGACACAAACAAACAATGTAATTACAATGAATGGCTGCCTGGCAACTGACAGTCACCGAGGTTCTTAAGACATAAACAAACAATGTAATTACAATGAATGGCTGCCTGGCAACTGACAGTCACTGAGGTTCTAAAGACATAAACAAACAATGTAATTACAATGAATGGCTGCCTGGCAACTGACAGTCACTGAGGTTCTAAAGACATAAACAAACAATGTAATTACAATGAATGGCTGCCTGGCAACTGGCAGTCACTGAGGTTCTAAAGACATAAACAAACAATGTAATTACAATGAATGGCTGCCTGGCAACTGGCAGTCACTGAGGTTCTAAAGACATAAACAAACAATGTAATTACAATGAATGGCTGCCTGGCAACTGACAGTCACCGAGGTTCTAAAGACACAAACAAACATGCTCATCACACGTTCACCTCCTGACAGAGTGTACTGATGTTTCCTGTGGTGAAACTCCATTCCACTGATGGTTGCGGTTTGCCGTGACTATAAAACCAGTCTAAAACCACTAGTGATCGTTTAACTTCCCTCGTCACTTAGAGGCCCGCTCCGTAACCCAGTCGATGACCTGCAACACAACCAATAAAAAACACATGGGTCTGTTTACAATTTACAAACTCTTCGTGAACAATTTCTACCTGAACACCCCTCGACTTCTGAAGAACATGGTTCAAAGTTTACCTTCGTAAGGGGAAGGTAAAAGATGTAATAAATGGTTGACAGGTTACCTGCTTGGCATTGCTGCTGGCTGCTTTCATCATTTCCTCATGAAGGCCCCTGGACGTCTTCAGATCCTTTTGGAGAAAAGGAATACATTGTGATGCCAGCTTATAGTCTCTGGGGTGATGATGTAACAGTCATCTTATCTCTCTATAGTCTCTGGGGTGATGATGTAACAGTCAGCTTATCTCTCTATAGTCTCTGGGGTGATGATGTAACAGTCATCTTATCTCTCTATAGTCTCTGGGGTGATGATGTAACAGCCATCTTATCTCTCTATAGTCTCTGGGGTGATGATGTAACAGTCAGCTTATCTCTCTATAGTCTCTGGGGTGATGATGTAACAGTCATCTTATCTCTCTATAGTCTCTGGGGTGATGATGTAACAGTCATCTTATCTCTCTATAGTCTCTGGGGTGATGATGTAACAGCCATCTTATCTCTCTATAGTCTCTGGGGTGATGATGTAACAGTCATCTTATCTCTCTATAGTCTCTGGGGTGATGATGTAACAGTCAGCTTATCTCTCTATAGTCTCTGGGGTGATGATGTAACAGTCATCTTATCTCTCTATAGTCTCTGGGGTGATGATGTAACAACCAGCTTATCTCTCTATAGTCTCTGGGGTGATGATGTAACAGTCATCTTATCTCTCTATAGTCTCTGGGGTGATGATGTAACAGTCATCTTATCTCTCTATAGTCTCTGGGGTGATGATGTAACAGTCATCTTATCTCTCTATAGTCTCTGGGGTGATGATGTAACAGTCATCTTATCTCTCTATAGTCTCTGGGGTGATGATGTAACAACCAGCTTATCTCTCTATAGTCTCTGGGGTGATGATGTAACAGTCATCTTATCTCTCTATAGTCTCTGGGGTGATGATGTAACAGTCATCTTATCTCTCTATAGTCTCTGGAGTGATGATGTAACAGTCAGCTTATCTCTCTATAGTTTCTGGGGTGATGATGTAACAGTCATCTTATCTCTCTATAGTCTCTGGGGTGATGATGTAACAGTCAGCTTATCTCTCTATAGTCTCTGGGGTGATGATGTAACAGTCATCTTATCTCTCTATAGTCTCTGGGGTGATGATGTAACAGACAGCTTATCTCTCTATAGTCTCTGGGGTGATGATGTAACAACCAGCTTATCTCTCTATAGTCTCTGGGGTGATGATGTAACAGTCATCTTATCTCTCTATAGTCTCTGGGGTGATGATGTAACAGTCAGCTTATCTCTCTATAGTCTCTGGGGTGATGATGTAACAGTCAGCTTATCTCTCTATAGTCTCTGGGGTGATGATGTAACAGTCAGCTGCTATAGTCAGGTCAGACAGTCAGCTTATCTCTATAGTCTCTGGGGTGTTGATGTAACAGTCAGCTGCTATAGTCAGGTCAGACAGTCAGCTTATCTATGGTATTTAACATAGTTGAACAGGGCAAATTAAAAGCTCAGGACAAGGCAATACAAGACAATCCGTCTAACAATCTGTCTTACAGTCTTAGTTGTCATTCTGTCATTGAAAACTTTTTCAAAGAGGGGCCAAGGGACTTCTAGTTGAAGTTTTCACGTCAACTCACGGTTGGTGCTAAATGTCAAATTCAAAGAATGGGGGGAAAAAAAGGAGAGGAACCTTCAGATAGAATTTGGAGATTTCAAACAGTCTTTGACTGCAAGCGGCAAGATTGTTGTGTTGTCTGGTGATCCCATGATGCTTCAGGGTCTTCGCCACAACCTCTTCTAGCATCTGGAACAGAAACAACAGAAAACATTCTGCATGCTGTTCTGACTTGCCTAGTTAAATAAAGGTTAAGGAAATAAAACGTGTGTGTGTCAATGGGAATCACTGACATTTCTCTACTTCAGGGACGGGCAACTTTGATGGGGGTGAGGGCTACCAAAATATAAAGTATGAATTTATCATGGGGGCTCGCGGGTCTGTGTACCCACATCAATACCCCCACCTTGAAGCAAAACAGGGGGGGGCGCCAGTTGCCCATTCCTGCTCGAAATAAACATGTATTTCTCTACATAAACCTGTATTTTTCTCCACAGGGCCACGTTGTTCTTGTTGTGGTTGATAAGCTTGGGTTTGCGTAGTAATCAGAACAGCTCATCGTCTTGTTCCTTGAAACTGAACCTTATCTCAAGGACATTTTGAAAATGTATTTATTTTTTGTACTTTTACTCCATTTTCTCTCCAATTGGTAGTTACAGTCTTGTCTCGTCGCTGCAACTCCCCTACGGACTCAGGAGAGGCGAAGGCCGAGAGCCGTGCGTCCTCCGAAACACGACCCAACCAAGCCACACTGCTTCTTGACACAATGCTCACTTAACCCGGAAGCCAGACGCACCAATGTGTCAGAGGAAACACCGTACAACTGGCGACCGGATGCCAGCTAGCAGGCGCCCGGCCCGCCACAAGGAGTCGCGAGAGCGCGATGGGACAAGGATATAGCGGTCGGCCAAAACCTCCCCTAACCCGGACGACGCTGGGCCAATTGTGCGACCGCCTCATGGGTCGCCCGGGTGAAGGCCGGCTGGGACACGGCGATGCAGCGCCTTAGACCGCTGCACCACTCAGGGGGCCCCTCACAGACCTTAACATTGTGGATAATGGCAGGACAGAAAGCAATGTACCGCTGCCCCTCACAGACCTTAACATTGTGGATAATGGCAGGACAGAAAGGAATGTACCGCTGCCCCTCACGGACCTTAACATTGTGGATAATGGTAGGACAGAAAGGAATGTACCGCTGCCCCTCACGGACCTTAACATTGTGGATAATGGCAGGACAGAAAGGAATGTACCGCTGCCCCTCACAGACCTTAACATTGTGGATAATGGCAGGACAGAAAGGAATGTACCGCTGCCCCTCACAGATCTTAACATTGTGGATAATGGTAGGACAGAAAGCAATGTACCGCTGCCCCTCACAGACCTTAACATTGTGGATAATGGCAGGACAGAAAGGAATGTACCGCTGCCCCTCACAGATCTTAACATTGTGGATAATGGTAGGACAGAAAGCAATGTACCGCTGCCCCTCACAGACCTTAACATTGTGGATAATGGCAGGACAGAAAGGAATGTACCGCTGCCCCTCACAAACCTTAACATTGTGGATAATGGTAGGACAGAAAGCAATGTACCGCTGCCCCTCACGGACCTTAACATTGTGGATAATGGTAGGACAGAAAGGAATGTACCGCTGCCCCTCACAGACCTTAACATTGTGGATAATGGCAGGACAGAAAGGAATGTACCACTGCCCCTCACAGACCTTAACATTGTGGATAATGGCAGGACAGAAAGGAATGTACCGCTGCCCCTCACAGACCTTAACATTGTGGATAATGGTAGGACAGAAAGGAATGTACCGCTACACCACACAGACCTTAACATTGTGGATAATGGTAGGACAGAAAGCAATGTACCGCTGCCCCTCACGGACCTTAACATTGTGGATAATGGCAGGACAGAAAGGAATGTACCGCTACACCACACAGGAGGCCCCTCACAGATCTTAACATTGTGGATAAGACAATTGTGTAGTCTAGAGCGATTTTCTAGGTTAGCTAGCCAGCTATTGTCGTTCTTTTAACGTAACGTAACGCAATCAACACTGCTAGCTAGCCCCAAATAGCAGCACTGTAGAAACTATTACACTCGACGGAACGACTTGATTAGTGTAGTGTCAACATCGCAGCCACTGCCAGCTAGCCTACAAAGTCAACAACGCAGCCACTGCCAGCTAGCCTACTCCAGCAGTACTGTATCATTTCAATCATTTTAGTCAATAAGATTCTTGCTACGTAAGCTTAACTTTCTGAACATTCGAGACGTGTAGTCCACTTGTCATTCCAATCTCCTCTGCATTAGCGTAGCCTCTTCTGTAGCCTGTCAACTATGTGTCTATCTATCCCTGTTCTCTCCTCTCTGCACAGACCATACAAACGCTCCACACCGCGTGGCCGCGGCCACCCTAATCTGGTGGTCCCAGCGCGCACGACCCACGTGGAGTTCCAGGTCTCCGGTAGCCTCTGGAACTGCCGATCTGCGGCCAACAAGGCAGAGTTCATCTCAGCCTATGCCTCCCTCCAGTCCCTCGACTTCTTGGCACTGGATCACCACAGATAACACTGCTACTCCTACTGCTCTCTCTTCGTCCGCCCACGTGTTCTCGCACACCCCGAGAGCTTCTGGTCAGCGGGGTGGTGGCACCGGGATCCTCATCTCTCCCAAGTGGTCATTCTCTCTTTCTCCCCTTACCCATCTGTCTATCGCCTCCTTTGAATTCCATGCTGTCAAAGTTACCAGCCCTTTCAAGCTTAACATCCTTATCATTTATCGCCCTCCAGGTTCCCTCGGAGAGTTCATCAATGAGCTTGATGCCTTGATAAGCTCCTTTCCTGAGGTCGGCTCATCTCTCACAGTCCTGGGCGACTTTAACCTCCCCACGTCTACCTTTGACTCATTCCTCTCTGCCTCCTTCTTTCCACTCCTCTCCTCTTTTGACCTCACCCTCTCACCTTCCCCCCCTACTCACAAGGCAGGCAATACGCTCGACCTCATCTTTACTAGATGCTGTTCTTCCACTAACCTCATTGCAACTCCCCTCCAAGTCTCCGACCACTACCTTGTATCCTTTTCCCTCTCGCTCTCATCCAACACTTCCCACACTGCCCCTACTCGGATGGTATCGCGCCGTCCCAACCTTCGCTCTCTCTCCCCCGCTACTCTCTCCTCTTCCATCCTATCATCTCTTCCCTCTGCTCATACCTTCTCCAACCTATCTCCTGATTCTGCCTCCTCAACCCTCCTCTCTTCCCTTTCTGCATCCTTTGACTCTCTATGTCCCCTATCCTCCAGGCCGGCTCGGTCCTCCCCTCCCGCTCCGTGGCTCGATGACTCATTGCGAGCTCACAGAACAGAGCTCCGGGCAGCCGAGCGGAAATGGAGGAAAACTCGCCTCCCTGCGGACCTGGCATCCTTTCACTCCCTCCTCTCTACATTTTCCTCCTCTGTCTCTGCTGCTAAAGCCACTTTCTACCACTCTAAATTCCAAGCATCTGCCTCTAACCCTAGGAAGCTCTTTGCCACCTTCTCCTCCCTCCTGAATCCTCCTCCCCCTCCCCCCCTCCTCCCTCTCTGCAGATGACTTCGTCAACCATTTTGAAAAGAAGGTCGACGACATCCGATCCTCGTTTGCTAAGTCAAACGACACCGCTGGTTCTGCTCACACTGCCCTACCCTGTGCTCTGACCTCTTTCTCCCCTCTCTCTCCAGATGAAATCTCGCTTCTTGTGACGGCCGGCCGCCCAACAACCTGCCCGCTTGACCCTATCCCCTCCTCTCTTCTCCAGACCATTTCCGGAGACCTTCTCCCTTACCTCACCTCGCTCATCAACTCATCCCTGACCACTGGCTACGTCCCTTCCGTCTTCAAGAGAGCGAGAGTTGCACCCCTTCTGAAAAAACCTACACTCGATCCCTCCGATGTCAACAACTACAGACCAGTATCCCTTCTTTCTTTTCTCTCCAAAACTCTTGAACGTGCCGTCCTTGGCCAGCTCTCCCGCTATCTCTCTCAGAATGACCTTCTTGATCCAAATCAGTCAGGTTTCAAGACTAGTCATTCAACTGAGACTGCTCTTCTCTGTATCACGGAGGCGCTCCGCACTGCTAAAGCTAACTCTCTCTCCTCTGCTCTCATCCTTCTAGACCTATCGGCTGCCTTCGATACTGTGAACCATCAGATCCTCCTCTCCACCCTCTCCGAGTTGGGCATCTCCGGCGCTGCCCACGCTTGGATTGCGTCCTACCTGACAGGTCGCTCCTACCAGGTGGCGTGGCGAGAATCTGTCTCCTCACCACGCGCTCTCACCACTGGTGTCCCCCAGGGCTCTGTTCTAGGCCCTCTCCTATTCTCGCTATACACCAAGTCACTTGGCTCTGTCATAACCTCACATGGTCTCTCCTATCATTGCTATGCAGACGACACACAATTAATCTTCTCCTTTCCCCCTTCTGATGACCAGGTGGCGAATCGCATCTCTGCATGTCTGGCAGACATATCAGTGTGGATGACGGATCACCACCTCAAGCTGAACCTCGGCAAGACGGAGCTGCTCTTCCTCCCGGGGAAGGACTGCCCGTTCCATGATCTCGCCATCACGGTTGACAACTCCATTGTGTCCTCCTCCCAGAGCGCTAAGAACCTTGGCGTGATCCTGGACAACACCCTGTCGTTCTCAACCAACATCATGGCGGTGGCCCGTTCCTGTAGGTTCATGCTCTACAACATCCGCAGAGTACGACCCTGCCTCACACAGGAAGCGGCGCAGGTCCTAATCCAGGCACTTGTCATCTCCCGTCTGGATTACTGCAACTCGCTGTTGGCTGGGCTCCCTGCCTGTGCCATTAAACCCCTACAACTCATCCAGAACGCCGCAGCCCGTCTGGTGTTCAACCTTCCCAAGTTCTCTCACGTCACCCCGCTCCTCCGCTCTCTCCACTGGCTTCCAGTTGAAGCTCGCATCCGCTACAAGACCATGGTGCTTGCCTACGGAGCTGTGAGGGGAACGGCACCGCAGTACCTCCAGGCTCTGATCAGGCCCTACACCCAAACAAGGGCACTGCGTTCATCCACCTCTGGCCTGCTCGCCTCCCTACCACTGAGGAAGTACAGTTCCCGCTCAGCCCAGTCAAAACTGTTCGCTGCTCTGGCCCCCAATGGTGGAACAAACTCCCTCACGACGCCAGGACAGCAGAGTCAATCACCACCTTCCGGAGACACCTGAAACCCCACCTCTTCAAGGACTACCTAGGATAGGATAAGTAATCCTTCTCACCCCCCCCCTTAAATGATTTAGATGCACTATTGTAAAGTGGCTGTTCCACTGGATGTCAGAAGGTGATTTCACCAATTTGTAAGTCGCTCTGGATAAGAGCGTCTGCTAAATGACTTAAATGTAAATGGATAATGGTAGGACAGAAAGGAATGTACCGCTGCCCCTCACAGATCTTAACATTGTGGATAATGGCAGGACAGAAAGGAATGTACCGCTGCCCCTCACAGATCTTAACATTGTGGATAATGGCAGGACAGAAAGGAATGTACCGCTGCCCCTCACAGATCTTAACATTGTGGATAATGGCAGGACAGAAAGCAATGTACCGCTGCCCCTCACAGATCTTAACATTGTGGATAATGGTAGGACAGAAAGCAATGTACCGCTGCCCCTCACAGATCTTAACATTGTGGATAATGGTAGGACAGAAAGGAATGTACCGCTGCCCCTCACAGATCTTAACATTGTGGATAATGGCAGGACAGAAAGGAATGTACCGCTGCCCCTCACAGATCTTAACATTGTGGATAATGGTAGGACAGAAAGCAATGTACCGCTGCCCCTCACGGACCTTAACATTGTGGATAATGGCAGGACAGAAAGGAATGTACCGCTGCCCCTCACAGACCTTAACATTGTGGATAATGGCAGGACAGAAAGGAACGTACCGCTGTCGTTAGAGATCTGCAGCAGAGTCATCATGTCCTAGTTAACTAGTGGAGGGCTACAATATGGCAATATAGTACAGCATAACCTAATGGAAGACTATGTATCTAGATGTTGTGCGTCTGTCTATAGAGATAAATACTCTATGTGAATATCTACATGCTGTACAACACAGAAATATTTCCCCAACAGATACAATAACCTCTTACCCGGGCATGTTTCTGGGAGCGAGACTCCTTGCTGGCCTTCTCCTCTGCCTGTCCCTGCCTGTGTCCCTTGGCCTGGGGGGCTCTGTGGCTGTTTTGGGGGTCAGGGTGGTGCTTCTCTGGCCCCCGAGGGCCCATTCTGAGGGCTGAGACAGAGGAGGAGGACTGAGACCTGGTTTTCTGCAGTCTCAAGCCTCTCACAGCTGGGTGGGTATCAGTTCCACTGCTGCCACTGCACACAGAGCCCAGGGACTCACTGCTCTCCGACTTGGCCAGCCTGAACAACACAGACACACAGACAGTTAAACACACACAGAGCCCAGAGACTCACTGCTCTCCGACTTGGCCAGCCTGAACAACACAGACAGTTAAACACACACAGAGCCCAGGGACTCACTGCTCTCCGACTTGGCCAGCCTGAACAACACAGACACACAGACAGTTAAACACACACAGAGCCCAGGGACTCACTGCTCTCCGACTTGGCCAGCCTGAACAACACAGACACACAGACAGTTAAACACACACAGAGCCCAGGGACTCACTGCTCTCCGACTTGGCCAGCCTGAGCAACACAGACACACAGACAGTTAAACACACACAGAGCCCAGGGACTCACTGCTCTCCGACTTGGCCAGCCTGAACAACACAGACACACAGACAGTTAAACACACACAGAGCCCAGGGACTCACTGCTCTCCGACTTGGCCAGCCTGAGCAACACAGACAGTTAAACACACACAGAGCCCAGGGACTCACTGCTCTCCGGCTTGGCCAGCCGGAACAACACAGACACACAGACAGTTAAACACACACAGAGCCCAGGGACTCACTGCTCTCCGACTTGGCCAGCCTGAACAACACAGACAGTTAAACACACACAGACACGCGCACACACACACAGACACGCGCACACACACAGAATACTTTTTTGACAAAGTGGTGTCACTATCTCTGCCAGAAATCTGTTGAATCTACTCTACTAATGACCTCAGCGGTCACCATAATCAATTAAGGTTCAATTCCATTGCAACAGACAACATATTTCATCTCTATGCAATTATATAGTAGCCAAGAGGGCTCCTGAAGACTATCACCTGGAAAATAATGTAGAGAGGCATCAACCTGTTGCATGCTGACATCATATTACATCATTAAGCCTACGAGGTTACATCGCTTGATATTCACTGTGGATATTCACTGTGTTTTATTAGTTCTAAAACTATCATGTATATCTACTGGTCACATCACCTGAGTAATTAACCATCATTTATATTACCTGAGGAATAAAACTATCATGTATATCTACTGGTCACATCACCTGAGTAATTAACCATCATTTATATTACCTGAGGAATAAAACCATCATTTATATCACCTGAGTAATTAAACCATCATTTATATCTACTGGTCACATCACCTGAGTAATTAAACCATAATTTATATCTACTGGTCACATCCCCTGAGTAATTAAACCATCATTTATATCTACTGGTCACATCACCTGAGTAATTAAACCATAATTTATATCTACTGGTCACATCCCCTGAGTAATTAAACCATCATTTATATCTACTGGTCACATCCCCTGAGTAATTAAACCATCATTTATATCTACTGGTCACATCACCTGAGTAATTAAACCATAATTTATATCTACTGGTCACATCCCCTGAGTAATTAAACCATAATTTATATCTACTGGTCATATCACCTAAGTAATTAAACCATCATTTATATCTACTGGTCACATCCCCTGAGTAATTAAACCATCATTTATATCTACTGGTCACATCACCTGAAACCCATTTCAGCTTGATGTTAACTACTGTTAGGTTGAAACCCATTTCAGCTTGATGTTAACTATTGTTAGGTTGAAACCCATTTCAGCTTGATGTGAACTACTGTTAGGTTGAAACCCATTTCAGCTTGATGTGAACTACTGTTAGGTTGAAACCCATTTCAGCTTGATGTGAACTACTGTTAGGTTGAAACCCATTTCAGCTTGATGCTAACTACTGTTAGGTTGAAACCCATTTCAGCTTGATGTGAACTACTGTTAGGTTGAAACCCATTTCAGCTTGATGTTAACTACTGTTAGGTTGAAACCCATTTCAGCTTGATGTTAACTACTGTTAGGTTGAAACCCATTTCAGCTTGATGTTAACTACTGTTAGGCGAAACCCATTTCAGCTTGATGTTAACTACTGTTAGGTTGAAACCCATTTCAGCTTGATGTTAAATACTATTAGGTTGAAACCCATTTCAGCTTGATGTTAACTACTGTTAGGTTGAAACCCATTTCAGCTTGATGTGAACTACTGTTAGGTTGAAACCCATTTCAGCTTGATGTTAACTACTGTTAGGTTGAAACCCATTTCAGCTTGATGTTAACTACTGCTGCTCTGAAAGGCTGAGGAGCTGCTTCACCTCCAGATGACATGAGAAATAATGCTGATGTCCTCAGATCTGACAGCGCCTCTCTAGGGACTATAGATGAACATCTATAGATGAACATGACTGAGTGACTGGTGTCAACCCAGAGGGCATGGGAAACAACAACCAAGATAAAACATTGATAAGCCTAGAAAGAAGAAGAGAAACCCTGCTGTTTCTGGTCAAAGAGAACAGAGAAACCCTGCTGTTTCTAATCAAAGAGAACAGAGAAACCCTGCTGTTTCTAATCAAAGAGAACAGAGAAACCCTGCTGTTTCTGGTCAAAGAACAGAGAAACCCTGCTGTTTCTAATCAAAGAGAACAGAGAAACCCTGCTGTTTCTGGTCAAAGAGAACAGAGAAACCCTGCTGTTTCTGATCAAAGAGAACAGAGAAACCCTGCTGTTTCTGGTCAAAGATAACAGAGAAACCCTGTTGTTTCTGGTCAAAGAGAACAGAGAAACCCTGCTGTTTCTGATCAAAGAGAACAGAGAAACCCTGCTGTTTCTGGTCAAAGAGAACAGAGAAACCCTGCTGTTTCTGATCAAAGAGAACAGAGAAACCCTGCTGTTTCTAATCAAAGACAACAGAGAAACCCTGCTGTTTCTGGTCTAAGAGAACAGAGAAACCCTGCTGTTTCTGATCAAAGAGAACAGAGAAACCCTGCTGTTTCTAATCAAAGAGAACAGAGAAACCCTGCTGTTTCTGGTCAAAGAGAACAGAGAAACCCTGCTGTTTCTGATCAAAGAGAACAGAGAAACCCTGCTGTTTCTAATCAAAGAGAACAGAGAAGCCCTGCTGTTTCTGGTCTAAGAGAACAGAGAAACCCTGCTGTTTCTGATCAAAGAGAACAGAGAAACCCTGCTGTTTCTGGTCAAAGAGAACAGAGAAACCCTGCTGTTTCTGATCAAAGAGAACAGAGAAACCCTGCTGTTTCTAATCAAAGGGAACAGATAAATCCTGCTGTTTCTGGTCAAAGAGAACAGAGAAACCCTGCTGTTTCTGGTCAAAGAGAACAGAGAAACCCTGCTGTTTCTGGTCAAAGAGAACAGAGAAACCCTGTTGTTTCTGATCAAAGAGAACAGATACATTTCCATTAGGGAACGTCTACTTTGTGAAGTGCGTGTGTGCAATAACTAAATTCTCCTTTGCACTCTTTCTAAACAATGTAATTTTTAAAAACATTGTCAAAGGGTAAAGTCAACTAAACATAGTCCACTCTGTTCATAACAGATTCTAGTTTCAGGAACAGAAAACTGTATTGAGATTAAATGTTTCATCGATGAACAAAATTAAACAGAATGTCGGCTAAAATCCATCTCGCTCCATCATTCCCCACCGCCGGCCACTGGGCTTCCTCTAATCACCATATTTGGTCGTGAGTGGAAAAGCCAAGCGAATGCTTCTCCTTTATTCATCCTGTGAAATATATGTGTGTAAAATCTGGGATTTGATGAACAAATATACTGAGACTGCAAACATCCCAAGATGAAATGTAACGAGGAGATATAGTGGGTGGCCAATACAACCTAGCAGTAGAAGACTATCACATTGTAATCTATTCCCCTACGAAGTTTATTGTTACAAAAACACCTTCTGTTGAATATAGTCTTTGACCTCTAGCATCTGCTATAAACTACAGGATGTATGTACGTAACCTTTGACCTCCAGCACCTGCTCTAAACCACAGGATGTACGTACGTAACCTTTGACCTCTAGCACCTGCTCCAAACCACAGGATTTATGTACGTAACCTTTGACCTCTAGCACCTGCTCTAAACCACAGGCTGTACGTAAGTAACCTTTGACCTCCAGCACCTGCTCTAAACCACAGGATGTATGTACGTAACCTTTGACCTCCAGCACCTGCTCTAAAACACAGGATGTATGTACGTAACCTTTGACCTCTAGCACCTGCTCTAAACCACAGGATGTACGTACGTAACCTTTGACCTCTAGCACCTGCTCTAAACCACAGGATGTATGTACGTAACCTTTGACCTCTAGCACCTGCTCTAAACCACAGGATTTATGTACGTAACCTTTGACCTCTCGCACCTGCTCTAAACCACAGGATGTATGTACGTAACCTTTGACCTCTAGCACTTGCTCTAAACCACAGGAGGTATGTACGTAACCTTTGACCTCCAGCACCTGCTCTAAACCACAGGCTGTACGTACGGACCCTTCGCCTATATAGAACATGATGCCTCTAGTATGCCATTTAACAGACACTTTTATCCAAAGCGATTTACTGTGCAAACATTTGTTTTATGTGTAGGTGGCTCCGGGAATTAAACCCCCTATCATGGCGTTGCAAGAGCCATGCTCTACCAACTGAGCTCCAGAGGACCATACAAACCTCACTAACCTCTTATGGGGGTGGGTGGCGTCTGTATCCCAGGATCGTCTCTTGATCCTGGGCAGGTCAGAGTTGAGGAGGGCCTCTCCGTCCGGGACACTTCCTGGTTCAGACAGCACGGCCGGCGAGGGGGCGGGGCTTAAGGCGAAGGGGACGGGACAAGGTTCCTTGGAGCAGGTGGTCTGGGTCTCGTAGCGAATCAGACGAGACTGCAGCCGGACGAAGCCCTGGTCCCGGTCCAAGGCCTTGTGGCCCTGCTCATCCAGACAGAACCTGGGTAGGGTCAAGAAATTAGTGATTCAAAACATAGACCAGTCGAAATATATAGCCAATAAGGTAGTAGTTAATCATAGATAAAAACTGAGATCAGGACTAAATTAGCATCAGAACGAGATGGGTCTCTCTCATGAGTCGGCAGAACTTGACCAGAGAGAAGAAGAGCTGACTGTGAGCCAGGACACAGAGACAGAGGGGTCTGACAGTGAGCCAGGACACAGAGACAGAGGGGTCAGACAGTGAGTCAGGATACAGAGACAGAGGGGTCAGACAGTGAGCCAGGACATAGAGACAGAGGGGTCAGACAGTGAGCCAGGACACAGAGACAGAGGGGTCAGACAGTGAGTCAGGATACAGAGACAGAGGGGTCAGACAGTGAGCCAGGACACAGAGACAGAGGGGTCAGACAGTGAGCCAGGACATAGAGACAGAGGGGTTACACAGTGAGCCAGGACACAGAGACAGAGGGGTCAGACAGTGAGCCAGGACACAGAGACAGAGGGGGTCAGACAGTGAGCCAGGACACAGAGACAGAGGGGGTCAGACAGTGAGCCAGGACACAGAGACAGAGGGGTCTGCTGGAGTAGATAAGCTAAGTAGAGGTCATAGCTGAGGTTCACAGGAAAATCAGCAACATTCAAACAACTGTGAAAGAACTGTACTGCTCGTCCAGACAGGACCTGACCAGGGAGAAGAGAGAGCTTAGTGATTCAACACAGAGACAGGTCTGGACCAGGGAGAAGAGAGAGCTTAGTGATTCAACACGGAGACAGGTCTGGACCAGGGAGAAGAGAGAGCTTAGTGATTCAACACGGAGACAGGTCTGGACCAGGGAGAAGAGAGAGCTTAGTGATTCAACACGGAGACAGGTCTGGACCAGGGAGAAGAGAGAGCTTAGTGATTCAACACGGAGACAGGTCTGGACCAGGGAGAAGAGAGAGCTTAGTGATTCAACACAGAGACAGGTCTGGACCAGGGAGAAGAGAGAGCTTAGTGATTCAACACGGAGACAGGTCTGGACCAGGGAGAAGAGAGAGCTTAGTGATTCAACACAGAAACAGGTCTGGACCAGGGAGAAGAGAGAGCTTAGTGATTCAACACAGAGACAGGTCTGGACCAGGGAGAAGAGAGAGCTTAGTGATTCAACACAGAGACAGGTCTGGACCAGGGAGAAGAGAGAGCTTAGTGATTCAACACGGAGACAGGTCTGGACCAGGGAGAAGAGAGAGCTTAGTGATTCAACACGGAGACAGGTCTGGACCAGGGAGAAGAGAGAGCTTAGTGATTCAACACGGAGACAGGTCTGGACCAGGGAGAAGAGAGAGCTTAGTGATTCAACACGGAGACAGGTCTGGACCAGGGAGAAGAGAGAGCTTAGTGATTCAACACAGAGACAGGTCTGGACCAGGGAGAAGAGCGAGCTTAGTGATTCAACACAGAGACAGGTCTGGACCATAGCCAGTCAATAAGCCAGTACTTGGTAGTAGATAAAGTATAAAAGAGCAGGGGGAAGGTTCCAGAAGGAACATCAACATTCATAAGACTGAAAGATCAGGACTAAATTACCATAAAGAGAGAGAGAGAGAGAGAGACGAGGCCTCGACTTGTTAAAGTCTCTTAGGTGCCATTTACACGAGTAAAATAAGTCTAGTGAGATCAATCTCTTCAAAATTTGATTTGTAACTTTTCTGTTAACTCCGTGGATGTGGTATGTCCAAAACACATTCCTGCTTCATGTGTTGGTGCAGCTATTAGCATACCGTAAATACCATAGTATACAGACTAACAAAATAAGGATTGCAATTCATAATTCACACAGGATGTTATCATCTAAACCATATTGCACATAGTGTTGCACACTTGATTAATGCAATGATTCACAAATGTGTGGATATTTTAAAAGCCTTTCACTTTCAAATGTGTCTAAAAGAGCAAAAACGCTGTGCTCGTATTAAGGTAATTCTTGCAGGACCGTGTGGACTCAGATGGGGCATCAACCTCTTAAAGAGAGAGCTGACTCTAGATCAGTGTCTTTACACTGTACCACTCAGATGGGGTATCAACATTTAGGAGGTAGTTTTGGAGACATCTCTTAAAGAGAGAGCTGACTCTAGATCAGTCTCTTTACACTGTACCACTCAGATGGGGTATCAACATTTAGGAGGTAGTTTGGGAGACATCTCTTAAAGAGAGAGCTGACTCTAGATCAGTCTCTTTACACTGTACCACTCAGATGGGGTATCAACATTTAGGAGGTAGTTTGGGAGACATCTCTTAAAGAGAGAGCTGACTCTAGATCAGTCTCTTTACACTGTACCACTCAGATGGGGTATCAACATTTAGGAGGTAGTTTGGGAGACATCTCTTAAAGAGAGAGCTGACTCTAGATCAGTCTCTTTACACTGTAACACTCAGATGGGGTATCAACATTTAGGAGGTAGTTTTGGAGACATCTCTTAAAGAGAGAGCTGACTCTAGATCAGTCTCTTTACACTGTACCACTCAGATGGGGTATCAACATTTAGGAGGTCGTTTTGGAGACATCTCTTAAAGAGAGAGCTGACTCTAGATCAGTCTCTTTACACTGCACAAGTATATGTCCTGGAACTAGTTTGTGTGGTCAGGCCCTCAGTACTCTACCCTAAGAGGTGGATAGGTTCATGTGGTCAGGCCCTCAGTACTCTACCCTAAGAGGTGGATAGGTTCATGTAGTCAGGCCCTCAGTACTCTACCCTAAGAGGTGGATAGGTCCGTGTGGTCAGGCCCTCAGTACTCTACCCTAAGAGGTGGATAGGTCCATGTGGTCAGGCCCTCAGTACTCTACCCTAAGAGGTGGATAGGTCCATGTGGTCAGGCCCTCAGTACTCTACCCTAAGAGGTGAATAGGTTCATGTAGTCAGGCCCTCAGTACTCTACCCTAAGAGGTGGATAGGTTCATGTAGTCAGGCCCTCAGTACTCTACCCTAAGAGGTGAATAGGTTCATGTAGTCAGGCCCTCAGTACTCTACCCTAAGAGGTGGTCAGGCCCTCAGTACTCTACCCTAAGAGGTGAATAGGTTCATGTAGTCAGGCCCTCAGTACTCTACCCTAAGAGGTGGTCAGGCCCTCAGTACTCTACCCTAAGAGGTGGATAGGTCCATGTGGTCAGGCCCTCAGTACTCTACCCTAAGAGGTGGATAGGTCCATGTGGTCAGGCCCTCAGTACTCTACCCTAAGAGGTGGATAGGTCCATGTGGTCAGGCCCTCAGTACTCTACCCTAAGAGGTGGTCAGGCCCTCAGTACTCTACCCTAAGAGGTGAATAGGTTCATGTAGTCAGGCCCTCAGTACTCTACCCTAAGAGGTGGTCAGGCCCTCAGTACTCTACCCTAAGAGGTGGATAGGTCCATGTGGTCAGGCCCTCAGTACTCTACCCTAAGAGGTGGATAGGTCCATGTGGTCAGGCCCTCAGTACTCTACCCTAAGAGGTGGATAGGTCCATGTGGTCAGGCCCTCAGTACTCTACCCTAAGAGGTGGATAGGTCCATGTGGTCAGGCCCTCAGTACTCTACCCTAAGAGGTGGATAGGTCCATGTGGTCAGGCCCTCAGTACTCTACCCTAAGAGGTGGATAGGTCCATGTAGTCAGGCCCTCAGTACTCTACCCTAAGAGGTGGATAGGTTCATGTAGTCAGGCCCTCAGTACTCTACCCTAAGAGGTGAATAGGTTCATGTAGTCAGGCCCTCAGTACTCTACCCTAAGAGGTGGTCAGGCCCTCAGTACTCTACCCTAAGAGGTGGATAGGTCCATGTAGTCAGGCCCTCAGTACTCTACCCTAAGAGGTGGTCAGGCCCTCAGTACTCTACCCTAAGAGGTAGATAGGTCCATGTAGTCAGGCCCTCAGTACTCTACCCTAAGAGGTGGTCAGGCCCTCAGTACTCTACCCTAAGAGGTGGTCAGGCCCTCAGTACTCTACCCTAAGAGGTGGATAGGTCCATGTGGTCAGGCCCTCAGTACTCTACCCTAAGAGGTGGATAGGTCCATGTGGTCAGGCCCTCAGTACTCTACCCTAAGAGGTGGATAGGTTCATGTAGTCAGGCCCTCAGTACTCTACCCTAAGAGGTGGTCAGGCCCTCAGTACTCTACCCTAAGAGGTGGTCAGGCCCTCAGTACTCTACCCTAAGAGGTGGATAGGTTCATGTGGTCAGGCCCTCAGTACTCTACCCTAAGAGGTGGTCAGGCCCTCAGTACTCTACCCTAAGAGGTGGTCAGGCCCTCAGTACTCTACCCTAAGAGGTGGTCAGGCCCTCAGTACTCTACCCTAAGAGGTGGTCAGGCCCTCAGTACTCTACCCTAAGAGGTGGTCAGGCCCTCAGTACTCTACCCTAAGAGGTGGATAGGTCCATGTGGTCAGGCCCTCAGTACTCTACCCTAAGAGGTGGATAGGTCCATGTGGTCAGGCCCTCAGTACTCTACCCTAAGAGGTGGTCAGGCCCTCAGTACTCTACCCTAAGAGGTGGATAGGTCCATGTGGTCAGGCCCTCAGTACTCTACCCTAAGAGGTGGATAGGTCCATGTGGTCAGGCCCTCAGTACTCTACCCTAAGAGGTGGATAGGTCCATGTGGTCAGGCCCTCAGTACTCTACCCTAAGAGGTGGTCAGGCCCTCAGTACTCTACACTAAGAGGTGGATAGGTCCATGTGGTCAGGCCCTCAGTACTCTACCCTAAGAGGTGGATAGGTCCATGTGGTCAGGCCCTCAGTACTCTACCCTAAGAGGTGGATAGGTCCATGTGGTCAGGCCCTCAGTACTCTACCCTAAGAGGTGGATAGGTTCATGTAGTCAGGCCCTCAGTACTCTACCCTAAGAGGTGGATAGGTCCATGTGGTCAGGCCCTCAGTACTCTACCCTAAGAGGTGGATAGGTTCATGTAGTCAGGCCCTCAGTACTCTACCCTAAGAGGTGGATAGGTCCATGTGGTCAGGCCCTCAGTACTCTACCCTAAGAGGTGGATAGGTTCGTGTGGTCAGGCCCTCAGTACTCTACCCTAAGAGGTGGATAGGTTCATGTAGTCAGGCCCTCAGTACTCTACCCTAAGAGGTGAATAGGTTCATGTAGTCAGGCCCTCAGTACTCTACCCTAAGAGGTGGTCAGGCCCTCAGTACTCTACCCTAAGAGGTGGATAGGTCCATGTAGTCAGGCCCTCAGTACTCTACCCTAAGAGGTGGTCAGGCCCTCAGTACTCTACCCTAAGAGGTAGATAGGTCCATGTAGTCAGGCCCTCAGTACTCTACCCTAAGAGGTGGATAGGTCCATGTGGTCAGGCCCTCAGTACTCTACCCTAAGAGGTGGATAGGTTCATGTAGTCAGGCCCTCAGTACTCTACCCTAAGAGGTGGATAGGTCCATGTGGTCAGGCCCTCAGTACTCTACCCTAAGAGGTGGATAGGTTCGTGTGGTCAGGCCCTCAGTACTCTACCCTAAGAGGTGGATAGGTCCATGTGGTCAGGCCCTCAGTACTCTACCCTAAGAGGTGGATAGGTCCATGTGGTCAGGCCCTCAGTACTCTACCCTAAGAGGTGGATAGGTCCATGTAGTCAGGCCCTCAGTACTCTACCCTAAGAGGTGGTCAGGCCCTCAGTACTCTACCCTAAGAGGTGGTCAGGCCCTCAGTACTCTACCCTAAGAGGTGGATAGGTCCATGTGGTCAGACCCTCAGTACTCTACCCTAAGAGGTGGATAGGTCCATGTGGTCAGGCCCTCAGTACTCTACCCTAAGAGGTGGATAGGTCCATGTGGTCAGGCCCTCAGTACTCTACCCTAAGAGGTGGATAGGTTCGTGTGTGGATTAGGGTGGTTAGAGTGTTGGGACAGTAACCGAAAGGTTGCTGGATCGAATCCCTGAGCTGACAAGGCAAGCTGTCGCTCTGCCCCTGAACAAGGCAGTTAACCCACTGTTCCCTGGTAGGCCGTCATTGTAAATAAGAATATGTTCTTAACTGACTTGCCTAGTTAAATAAACGTTAAATTAAAATAAAGATTTACCTATATTCCATGGTAGTGGTAGTATCCTGTATGTATGAAGACACCTACTCTAGTCCATGGTAGGTTACTGTATGTATAGTCCATGGTAGTGTCCTGTATGTATAAAGACAGCTACTCTAGTCCATGGTAGTGTCCTGTATGAATAAAGACACCTACTCTAGTCCATGGTAGTGTCCTGTATGAATAAAGACACCTACTCTAGTCCATGGTAGTGTCCTGTATGAATAAAGACACCTACTCTAGTCCATGGTAGTGTCCTGTATGAATAAAGACACCTACTCTAGTCCATGGTAGTGTCCTGTATGAATAAAGACACCTACTCTAGTCCATGGTAGTGTCCTGTATGAATAAAGACACCTACTCTAGTCCATGGTAGTGTCCTGTATGAATAAAGACACCTACTCTAGTCCATGGTAGTGTCCTGTATGAATAAAGACACCTACTCTAGTCCATGGTAGTGTCCTGTATGTATAAAGGCACCTACTCTAGTCCATGGTAGTGTCCTGTATGAATAAAGACACCTCCTCTAGTCCATGGTAGTGTCCTGTATGAATAAAGACACCTACTCTAGTCCATGGTAGTGTCCTGTATGTATGAAGACACCTCCTCTAGTCCATGGTAGTGTCCTGTATGTATAAAGACACCTACTCTAGTCCATGGTAGTGTCCTGTATGTATGAAGACACCTACTCTAGTCCATGGTAGTGTCCTGTATGAATAAAGACACCTACTCTAGTCCATGGTAGTGTCCTGTATGAATAAAGACACCTACTCTAGTCCATGGTAGTGTCCTGTATGTATAAAGACACCTACTCTAGTCCATGGTAGTGTCCTGTATGAATAAAGACACCTACTCTAGTCCATGGTAGTGTCCTGTATGAATAAAGACACCTACTCTAGTCCATGGTAGTGTCCTGTATGAATAAAGACACCTACTCTAGTCCATGGTAGTGTCCTGTATGAATAAAGACACCTACTCTAGTCCATGGTAGTGTCCTGTATGTATAAAGACACCTACTCTAGTCCATGGTAGTGTCCTGTATGTATAAAGACACCTACTCTAGTCCATGGTAGTGTCCTGTATGTATGAAGACACCTACTCTAGTCCTTGGTAGTGTCCTGTATGTATAAAGACACCTACTCTAGTCCATGGTAGTGTCCTGTATGTATGAAGACACCTACTCTAGTCCATGGTAGTGTCCTGTATGAATAAAGACACCTACTCTAGTCCATGGTAGTGTCCTGTATGAATAAAGACACCTACTCTAGTCCATGGTAGTGTCCTGTATGAATAAAGACACCTACTCTAGTCCATGGTAGTGTCCTGTATGTATGAAGACACCTACTCTAGTCCATGGTAGTGTCCTGTATGAATAAAGACACCTACTCTAGTCCATGGTAGTGTCCTGTATGAATAAAGACACCTACTCTAGTCCATGGTAGTGTCCTGTATGAATAAAGACACCTACTCTAGTCCATGGTAGTGTCCTGTATGAATAAAGACACCTACTCTAGTCCATGGTAGTGTCCTGTATGTATAAAGACAGCTACTCTAGTCCATGGTAGTGTCCTGTATGTATAAAGACACCTACTCTAGTCCATGGTAGTGTCCTGTATGAATAAAGACACCTACTCTAGTCCATGGTAGGTTCCTGTATGTATGAAGACACCTACTCTAGTCCATGGTAGTGTCCTGTATGTATAAAGACACCTACTCTAGTCCATGGTAGTGTCCTGTATGTATAAAGACACCTACTCTAGTCCATGGTAGTGTCCTGTATGTATAAAGACACCTACTCTAGTCCATGGTAGTGTCCTGTATGTATAAAGACACCTATTCTAGTCCATGGTAGTGTCCTGTATGAATAAAGACACCTACTCTAGTCCATGGTAGGTTCCTGTATGTATGAAGACACCTACTCTAGTCCATGGTAGTGTCCTGTATGAATAAAGACACCTCCTCTAGTCCATGGTAGGTTCCTGTATGTATGAAGACACCTACTCTAGTCCATGGTAGTGTCCTGTATGTATAAAGACACCTACTCTAGTCCATGGTAGTGTCCTGTATGTATAAAGACACCTACTCTAGTCCATGGTAGTGTCCTGTATGAATAAAGACACCTACTCTAGTCCATGGTAGTGTCCTGTATGAATAAAGACACCTACTCTAGTCCATGGTAGTGTCCTGTATGTATAAAGACGCCTACTCTAGTCCATGGTAGTGTCCTGTATGAATAAAGACACCTACTCTAGTCCATGGTAGGTTACTGTATGTATAAAGACACCTACTCTAGTCCATGGTAGTGTCCTGTATGTATAAAGACACCTACTCTAGTCCATGGTAGTGTCCTGTATGTATAAAGACACCTACTCTAGTCCATGGTAGTGTCCTGTATGTATGAAGACACCTACTCTAGTCCATGGTAGTGTCCTGTATGAATAAAGACACCTACTCTAGTCCATGGTAGTGTCCTGTATGTATGAAGACACCTACTCTAGTCCATGGTAGTGTCCTGTATGTATGAAGACACCTACTCTAGTCCATGGTAGTGTCCTGTATGTATAAAGACACCTACTCTAGTCCATGGTAGTGTCCTGTATGTATAAAGACACCTACTCTAGTCCATGGTAGGTTACTGTATGTATAAAGACACCTACTCTAGTCCATGGTAGTGTCCTGTATGAATAAAGACACCTACTCTAGTCCATGGTAGTGTCCTGTATGTATAAAGACACCTACTCTAGTCCATGGTAGTGTCCTGTATGTATAAAGACACCTACTCTAGTCCATGGTAGTGTCCTGTATGTATAAAGGCACCTACTCTAGTCCATGGTAGTGTCCTGCATGAATAAAGACACCTACTCTAGTCCATGGTAGTGTCCTGTATGTATAAAGACACCTACTCTAGTCCATGGTAGTGTCCTGTATGTATAAAGACACCTACTCTAGTCCATGGTAGTGTCCTGTATGTATAAAGACACCTACTCTAGTCCATGGTAGTGTCCTGTATGAATAAAGACACCTACTCTAGTCCATGGTAGTGTCCTGTATGAATAAAGACACCTACTCTAGTCCATGGTAGTGTCCTGTATGAATAAAGACACCTACTCTAGTCCATGGTAGGTTACTGTATGTATAAAGACACCTACTCTAGTCCATGGTAGTGTCCTGTATGTATAAAGACACCTACTCTAGTCCATGGTAGGTTCCTGTATGTATGAAGACACCTACTCTAGTCCATGGTAGGTTCCTGTATGTATGAAGACACCTACTCTAGTCCATGGTAGTGTCCTGTATGAATAAAGACACCTACTCTAGTCCATGGTAGTGTCCTGTATGTATGAAGACACCTACTCTAGTCCATGGTAGTGTCCTGTATGTATAAAGACACCTACTCTAGTCCATGGTAGTGTCCTGTATGTATAAAGACACCTACTCTAGTCCATGGTAGTGTCCTGTATGTATAAAGACACCTACTCTAGTCCATGGTAGTGTCCTGTATGTATAAAGACACCTACTCTAGTCCATGGTAGGTTACTGTATGTATAAAGACACCTACTCTAGTCCATGGTAGTGGGAGCTGGCTGCTTGGCTGAAGGGGATCTGGGTCACTTTCCTGGGGGTCAAGTCTGGAGACATCTGGAATGTATTTCCCCTGGAAACACACAGAGACACATTATTGTACAGGAGAACACACAGTACCGCAGCGAAGAACACACAGTACCGCAGCGAAGAACACACAGTACCGCAGCGAAGAACACACAGTACTGCAGCGAAGAACACACAGTACTGCAGCGTAGAACACACAGTACCGCAGCGAAGAACACACAGTACTGCAGCGAAGAACACACAGTACTGCAGCGAAGAACACACAGTACCGCAGCGAAAAACACACAGTACCGCAGCGAAGAACACACAGTACTGCAGCGAAGAACACACAGTACCGCAGCGAAAAACACACAGTACTGCAGCGAAGAACACACAGTACCGCAGCGAAGAACACACAGTACCGCAGCGTAGATCACACAGTACTGCAGCGAAGAACACACAGTACCGCAGCGAAGAACACACAGTACTGCAGCGAAGAACACACAGTACCGCAGCGAAGAACACACAGTACTGCAGCGAAGAACACACAGTACCGCAGCGAAGAACACACAGTACCGCAGCGTAGAACACACAGTACCGCAGCGAAGAACACACAGTACCGCAGCGAAGAACACACAGTACCGCAGCGAAGAACACACAGTACCGCAACGAAGAACACACAGTACCGCAGCGTAGAACACACAGTACCGCAGTGAAGAACACACAGTACCGCAGCGAAGAACACACAGTACCGCAGCGAAGAACACACAGTACCGCAGCGAAGAACACACAGTACTGCGGCGAAGAACACACAGTACTGCAGCGAAGAACACACAGTACCGCAGCGAAGAACACACAGTACTGCAGCGATCTGAAGTGAAACTAAACTTTCCTGTCCTCTGCACCCAAACTGATTTAAGTGTGTAAAACAACTTCCTAATGAACTGACAGCTTGAATGTCTAGAACGCCTCTTAATTGAGTTTCTTTTAATGAACATAAATTACTAATATTCTTCTCTGCCTTCTGTAAGAGCACTGTCCGATAAAGGCCCTTTATAAATCAGCGGAATTCAATTAGGCGAAAACCTTTTGATTCGAAAGCATATCAGAGGTCGACAGCCACATGAAATCACCGTCGCTACATGGTGTCTGAAACCATGAACTGAATAGTTGTCTGCTGAATGGAGTGGATTCTCCTCGAGGGAAGAGAAAGCTAGAAACAGATTATTCAACATGTTGACGCCACCTTTTGGGGGGCATTCCAGTTTCAGACGGTGACAGAACTGATTTGCCCAGAGTCACACTGGAGCGCCGGAACACATTTCTACATCCATATTAGAAGCCTGAAATGTAATTTCATAGACTTTAGTCAGACAGATTGGGGGCGGTCAGACAGATTGAGGGGTGGTCAGACAGATTGAGGGGGGGTCAGACAGATTGAGGGGGTCTGAGGGGGGTCAGACAGATTGAAGAGGGTGTCAGACAGATTGGTGTGGGGGTCAGACAGATTGAGGGGGGTCAGACAGATTGAGGGGGGTTAGACAGATTGAGGGGTGGGTCAGACAGATTGAGGGGGGTCAGACAGATTGAGGGGGGTCAGACAGATTGAGGGGGGGTCAGACAGATTGGTGGGGGGGTCAGACAGATTGAGAGGGGGGTCAGACCGATTGAGGGGGGTCAGACAGATTGAGGGGGGGGTCAGACAGATTGAGGGGGGGGTCAGACAGATTGAGGGGGGGGGGGTCAGACAGATTGTCCTGTTGTTGAGCTACCCTCAGTAGCTGGGTTTCCATCCAGCGAATATTTTAAAATCCACATTAAGAAAATATGCGCATTTTCCCACCAGTGATAATGTTTCCACCAAACTGACTTGTTGTGGATAAACATCAGTACGTGATGATGTCGTGCACATAAAATGTACTTCTTTGTTTTAAGTTTTTATGTACCGAATAAAAATCTAAAGTTCAATGTGTTTCCATCGTATTTTCATCTCTACTGATCAGTTTCTGTCAGAAAGACTGTTTTAAACAGCAGACGTGCCTATTCTGGTCTTAGTATGTACGTACGCTCTAGCCAACAGCTGTGTGGGTAGACTAGTCTATATGATGAGATCATTATGGATAACAGCGAGAATATCTATATTTGTCAAATCGGCAGTCAAGCGTCGATCATCACGTCACCAGAATAAGACCATAGATATTTATTGGAAAGGAGCATCAAGCTCATCGCCAAAGACTTGTATAACTAACCGAAGATAGACCACAGCCTGTCGTTTCCAATGGGAGCAAATGAATCGCAGTGGGCAGAACAAGCAAGGAGGTGGGCAGAGCCAAGGATGAGCTAGCGAGATCCCATTGGTGTGTTCTAGCATGTATTTGCATATTTCTGTCAGGGAACGCCTACTTTGTGAAGTAGGCGTAGGCAATAAGTCAATTCACCCTTGCACTCCTTCTAAACAACGCAAACAAATATATATATATTTGGCAAAGGGCAAAGTCTACTAAACGTAGTCCACTCTGTTCATAACAGATTCTAGTTTTGTGAACAGAAAACGGTATTGAGATCAAATGTTTCATTGATGAGGAAAATTTGCAGAATATTGGCCAAAATCCACTGCCGGCCACTGGGCTTCCTGTCATCACCATATTTGGTAGTGAGAGGAAATGCCAACCGATGCTTCAGATTTCTACATCCAGTGAAATATTTGACTCATTGTTCTATCCGTGTCATCAGCGTGCACTTTAACCACTCCTGTGAAGTTCATCATCATGATTTATTTAATCTGTAGCCTAATAAACTGCTTGGTTTACCCAAGTCGTAGTGGGAGGACCACACAACATATCATCGCCTGACTCCATGTTTACTTTCGATATGATGCGTACTCTCATCTACTGGTGTCCCCCAGGGCTCGGTTCTAGGCCCTCTTCACTCTATACACCAAGTCACTCGGCTCCGTCATATCCTGGTCTCTCCTATCACTGAAATGACGATGACACTCTGCTACTTTTCTCCTTCCCTCCTCCTGACACCCATCTCTGCGTGCCCGGCAGATATCTCAGCTTGGATGTCGGTTCATCACCTCAAGCTCAACCTCGACAAGATGGAGCTGCTCTTCCTCCCGGTTAGTGTTAACTACTTTGGAGCATTCACACACATACAAATTGACCAGAGAGGCTGAGAGGCTGTTGTACATCTAAATACGTTAGACAACTTTCTGTAGTAGAGAGAGAATGAGTCAAAGCACAATGCCTTTGAACAACTCCCTAACGTATCTGAACTGAACAGTATCTAATCTGAACAATATCTGAATTGAACAGTATCTGAACTGAACAGTATCTGAATTGAACAACTCTCTAGAGATACCCTAGTCTCCAGACTAATAGAGGTCCCCTAGTCTCCAGACAAACAGAGTTACCCTAGTCTCCAGACTAACAGAGTTACCCTAGTCTCCAGATTAACAGAGTTACCCTAGTCTCCAGACTAACAGTTACCCTAGTCTCCAGACTAACAGAGTTACCCTAGTCTCCAGACTAACAGAGTTACCCTAGTCTCCAGACTAACAGAGTTACCCTAGTCTCCAGACTAACAGTTACCCTAGTCTCCAGACTAATAGAGTTACCCTAGTCTCCAGACTAACAGAGTTACCCTAGTCTCCAGACTAACAGAGTTACCCTAGTCTCCAGACTAACAGAGTTACCCTAGTCTCCAGACTAACAGAGTTACCCTAGTCTCCAGACTAACAGAGTTACCCTAGTCTCCAGACTAACAGTTACCCTAGTCTCCAGACTAACAGTTACCCTAGTCTCCAGACTAATAGAGGTACCCTAGTCTCCAGACTAACAGAGTTACCCTAGTCTCCAGACAAACAGAGTTACCCTAGTCTCCAGACTAACAGAGTTACCCTAGTCTCCAGACTAACAGAGTTACCCTAGTCTCCAGACTAACAGAGTCTTACCCTAGTCTCCAGACTAACAGAGTTACCCTAGTCTCCAGACTAACAGAGTTACCCTAGTCTCCAGACTAACAGAGTTACCCTAGTCTCCAGACTAACAGAGTTACCCTAGTCTCCAGACTAACAGAGTTACCCTAGTCTCCAGACTAACAGAGTTACCCTAGTCTCCAGACTAACAGAGTTACCCTAGTCTCCAGACTAACAGAGTTACCCTAGTCTCCAGACTAACAGAGTTACCCTAGTCTCCAGACTAACAGAGTTACCCTAGTCTCCAGACTAACAGAGTTACCCTAGTCTCCAGACTAACAGAGTTACCCTAGTCTCCAGACTAACAGAGTTACCCTAGTCTCCAGACTAACAGAGTTACCCTAGTCTCCAGACTAACAGAGTTACCCTAGTCTCCAGACTAACAGAGTTACCCTAGTCTCCAGACTAACAGAGTTACCCTAGTCTCCAGACTAACAGAGTTACCCTAGTCTCCAGACTAACAGAGTTACCCTAGTCTCCAGACTAACAGAGTTACCCTAGTCTCCAGACTAACAGAGTTACCCTAGTCTCCAGACTAACAGAGTCTAGTCTCCAGACTAACAGAGTTACCCTAGTCTCCAGACTAACAGAGTTACCCTAGTCTCCAGACTAACAGAGTTACCCTAGTCTCCAGACTAACAGAGTTACCCTAGTCTCCAGACTAACAGAGTTACCCTAGTCTCCAGACTAACAGAGTTACCCTAGTCTCCAGACTAACAGAGTTACCCTAGTCTCCAGACTAACAGAGTTACCCTAGTCTCCAGACTAACAGAGTTACCCTAGTCTCCAGACTAACAGAGTTACCCTAGTCTCCAGACTAACAGAGTTACCCTAGTCTCCAGACTAACAGAGTTAGTCTCCCTAGTCTCTCCAGACTAACAGAGTTACCCTAGTCTCCAGACTAACAGAGTTACCCTAGTCTCCAGACTAACAGAGTTAGTCTCCAGACTAACAGAGTTACCCTAGTCTCCAGACTAACAGAGTTACCCTAGTCTCCAGACTAACAGAGGTACCCTAGTCTCCAGACTAACAGAGAGTCTCCAGACTAACAGAGGTACCCTAGTCTCCAGACTAACAGAGGTACCCTAGTCTCCAGACTAACAGAGGTACCCTAGTCTCCAGACTAACAGAGTTACCCTAGTCTCCAGACTAACAGAGGTACCCTAGTCTCCAGACTAACAGAGTTACCCTAGTCTCCAGACTAACAGAGTTACCCTAGTCTCCAGACTAACAGAGTTACCCTAGTCTCCAGACTAACAGAGGTACCCTAGTCTCCAGACTAACAGAGGTACCCTAGTCTCCAGACTAACAGAGTTACCCTAGTCTCCAGACTAACAGAGTTACCCTAGTCTCCAGACTAACAGAGTTACCCTAGTCTCCAGACTAACAGCGTTACCCTAGTCTCTGGACCAATAGAGGCTGCAGATCTCCGGTGGGCAGGCCGTCTGGTGTGAAGTGTCTAAGCAGCTCTTTGGCATCCAGCAAGGCTGGGGTGGTTCTCTGGCCCTGGACGTCTTTAGGCCCCAGCAGACAGTCAGATGAGCTGCCAGACAGCAGACCAAACCTGTGAAGGGAGGAGACCAAAGATGAGACGGTTAAATTAGTCACGTGCGAGGAACCAAAGATACCGTCGGTCTCTCTATTCCCATAAGCCACCTTGCTTGCTTATTGTTGACGTAAGAGAGATGTATGTACCGATGTGAAGAGCATTATTCAAGTTTACCTCAGCTTCTGACGAGTCCTCTGGAGGTTCTCATAGTTCTGCAGAACACTTCTCTCTGGCCAATCAGCATGCTGGGAGTGTTTAATGAACTCTACATTGGAATGGGAAAAGGAGTCATTTTTGTTTTATCAGTCAAGGTTTCTAGAAGGAGTCCGTTTTAGAAATGGCAAATACAGTGTATTCACAAAGTATTCAGACCCCTTGACTTTTTCCACATCTTGTTACGTTACAGCCTTATTCTAAATGTTTTATTTTTTTAATCAATACCCAATAATGACAAAGCGAAAACAAGTAAAGATTTTTTTTTTTGCAAATGTATAAAAATAAAAATACCTAATTTATATAAGTATTCAGACCCATTGCTATGAGACTTCGAAATTGAGCTCAGGTGCATCCTGTTTCCATTGATCCTCCTTGAGATGTTTCTACAAATTTATTGGATTCCACCTGTGGTAAATTCAATTTATTGGAGATCATTTAGAAAGGCATAAACCTGCCTATATAAAAGGCCCTACAGTGGACAGTGCATGTCAGAGCAAAAACCAAGCCATGAGGTTGACGGAATTGTCCGTAGAGCTCCGAGACAGGATTGTGTCGAGGCACAAATCTGGGGAAGGGTACCAAAACATTTCTGCAGCATTGAAGGCCCCCAAGAACCCCATGGCCTCCATCATTCTTAAATGGAAGAAGTTCGGAAGCACCAAGACTATTCCTAGAGCTGGCCACCCGGCCAAACTGAGCAAGGGCCTTGGTCAGGGAGGTGACCAAGAACCCAATGGTCACTCTGACAGAGCTCCAGAGTTTCTCTGTGGAGATGGGAGAACCTTCCAGAAGGACAACCATCTCCCCCAATCAGGCCTTTATAGTAGTGTGGCCAAAAGGCACCTAAAGGACTCTCAAACCATGAGAAACAAGATTCACTGGTCTGATAAAAACGAGATTGAACGCTTTGGCCTGAATGCATAACCTCACGTCTGGAGGAAACCTGTCACCATCCCTATGGTGAAGCATGGTGGTGGCAGCATCATGCTGTGGGGATGTTTTTCAGAGACAGGGACTTGGAGACTAGTTAGGAACGAGGGAAAGATGAACAGAGCAAAGTACAGAGAGATTCTTGATGAAATTCTGCTCCAGAGCGCTCAGGACCTCAGACTGGGGCGAAGGTTCACCTTCCAACAGGACAACGACCCTGAGCACACAGCCAAGACAACGCAGGAGTGGCTTCGGGACAAGTCTCAAGAGTTTCCTTGAATGGCCCAGCCAGAGCCCGGACTTGAACCTGATCTAACATCTCTGGAGGGACCTGAAAATAGCTGTGCAGCGACGCTCCCCATCCAACCTGACAGAGCTTGAGAGGATCTGCAAAAAAGAATGGGAGAAACTCCCAAAATACAGGTGTGCCAAGCTTGTAGCGTCATACCCAAGAAGACTGGAGGCTGTAATCGCTGTCAAAGGTGCTTCAACACAGTACTGAGTACTGAGTAAAGGGTCTGAATATATTATATTTATTTTTTATATATTAGCAAACATTTCTAAAAACCTGTTTTTGCTTTGTTATTATGGGGCATTGTGTGTAGGTTGATGAATGGGGGGGAAACTATTTAATCAATTTTGTAATAAGGCTGTAACGTAACAAAATGTGAAAAAAGTCAAGGGGTCTGAATACATTCTGAATGCACTGTAAATATTACTGAACTGGTTACGGGGAGTTTTTTTAATTTTACCTTTATTTAACCAGGCAAGTCAGTTAAGAACAAATTCTTATTTTCAATGACTGCCTGTGAAAAGTGGGTTAACTGCCTGTTCAGGGGCAGAACGACAGATTTATACCTTGTCAGCTCGGGGGTTTGAACTCGCAACCTTCCGGTTACTAGTCCAACGCTCTAACCACTAGGCTACCCTGCCGCCCCAAAGGAGGGACTGGAACAGCAGAATACCTGTAGTCTTCGTAGAGAGGTTCACCTCCTCTGTTCCACAGGGCTCAACTCTGGGCAGACTGGAGGCTTCAGGCAGGGTAGAGGCTTTAGGCAGGGTAGAGTCATGCATCTTGAGGTACTGTTCTCTGGCCAGGCTGAGCAAGATCTTCAGGTCATTGACTGGTATTGAAGCTGGCTTCTCTGCCTCTTCTCTACGCCCTATTCAATATGGAATAACGAGAGTAGTCAGTAAGTAGCCTTGTCCGAGCCAGGATGTGCCATAAGGGCTGGAGACTCAGGTTTCTGTAGCATGAGGCTGCTTCATGTTATTGGATGTTTAATACTGGAGGAACCCCCTACCTGTCTGGCTACGATACAGACTGACTTCAATACTGGAGGAACCACCTACCTGTCTGGCTACGATACAGACTGACTTCAATACTGGAGGAACCCCCTACCTGTCTGGCTACGATACAGACTGCCTTCAATACTGGAGGAACCCCCTACCTGTCTGGCTACGATACAGACTGCCTTCAATACTGGAGGAACCACCTACCTGTCTGGCTACGATACAGACTGCCTTCAATACTGGAGGAACCCCCTACCTGTCTGGCTACGATACAGACTGCCTTCAATACTGGAGGAACCACCTACCTGTCTGGCTACGATACAGACTGACTTGCTTTATTAAACTATGCTAGATATGTTGTTTTTTTGTCAAATAGAATGTTTTCAATACATTAGCTGGTTAAATAAACTGCAATAATAAAAATAAAAAAATACATTAACTCGGCTCTATTTGGTGGCAATAAAGCTCACTGCAAATGGAAAGAGTATGCCGAGTACAGACATTTTAATATATATTCTGCGTCAGACATGATTCCGCTTGAAAAATCTTTTATTTTATTTTTTTATCTCAACGAGACTTACCTGGCTAAATAAAGGATGAATAAAATATGATGTTGTACTTACTCAGGCACTCCTTTAGGACCAGAGTCTGCACCTCGGCCAACTTCCTCTCCCTCTGGAGCAGTTGGTCTCCATGGATACAGGGCATTGAGCGCAGCCAGTCTGTAGTGGTGGAACCTGGGAGAAGAGGACTGCTTTATCAATCAATTGGCTGAACCCTTCTCAATAACATCAGACAAAAGAGAAACCCGCACACTGCTCTCGCTAGTATCTCTTATTTTTATTAAAGGCCCACTGCAGTCAAAATTCAGTTTTTCCTGTGTTTTGTATGATATTGTACAACAGCTGATGAAAGTAACACTGTAAAAAAGTGTGACGTGAGATCTGTGATATTTCCTGATAGTTGCTGGTTGAAAATACAATGTACACAGGACCTTCTAAATCAGCAGGTTTTGCATGGGTAGAGGTAAATAAGGTTGAATAAAATAAGTGACATTAATAAGAGCAGTGTTCAGGTTTCTCTTTTCCCCATGAAGTAATCACATTATTCACACCTGAAACAACATAACTCAGACGTGGGAGTTATTTTTAGGATGTTCAATAACCTGGTAACGTGGCTTATGAGTTCAAATGAAGTACATATGAATGGGACAACACAAACGCTATCAAATGAGACAGGGTAGTTTAATACAAGCACACTGCATTAAGGAGACAGGGGAGTTTAATACAAGCTCACTGCATTAAGGAGACAGGGGAGTTTAATACAAGCACACTGCATTAAGGAGACAGGGGAGTTTAATACAAGCACACTGCATTAAGGAGACAGGGGAGTTTAATACAAGCACACTGCATTAAGGAGACAGGGGAGTTTAATACAAGCACACTGCATTAAGGAGACAGGGGAGTTTAATACAAGCATACTGCATTAAGGAGACAGGGGAGTTTAATACAAGCTCACTGCATTAAGGAGACAGGGGAGTTTAATACAAGCACACTGCATTAAGGAGACAGGGGAGTTTAATACAAGCATACTGCATTAAGGAGACAGGGGAGTTTAATATAAGCACACTGCATTAAGGAGACAGGGGAGGTTAATACTGCATTGCTTTATTTTTATTTCACCTTTATTTAACCAGGTAGACCAGTTGAGAACAAGTTCTCATTTACAACTGCGACCTGGCCAGGATAAAGCAAAGCAGTTCGACACATATAACAACACAGAGTTACACATGGAGTAAAACAAACATACAGTCAATAATACAGTATAAACAAGTCTATATACAATGTGAGCAAATGAGGTGAGATAAGGGAGGTAAAGGCAAAAAAGGCCATGGTGGCAAAGTAAATACAATATAGCAAGTAAAACACTGGAATGGTAGATTTGCAATGGAAGAATGTGCAAAGTAGAGATAGAAACAATGGGGTGCAAAGGAACAAAATAAATAAATAAATACAGTAGGGGAAGAGGTAGTTGTTTGGGCTAAATTATAGATGGGCTATATACAGGTGCAGTAATCTGTGAGCTGCTCTGACAGCTGGTGCTTAAAGCTAGTGAGGGAGATAAGTGTTTCCAGTTTTATTAATCAATGAAGATTGTTGTTGTTTAAACATCTTTTTCAATCAATCAGTCTGGCCTTCTGGATTGACTCACCCTTTGTCAATAAATTGACATGACTCATATTAGCTCTACATTAATTAACATTACTTTAACTCTATAAAACTTTAATCTTATTCATATTCATATTTTTTAAACTGCATTGTTGGTTAAGGGGCTTGTAAGTAAGCATTTCACTGTAAGGTCTACCTACACCTGTTGTATTCAGCATTTCACTGTAAGGTCTACCTACACCTGTTGTATTCAGCATTTCACTGTAAGGTCTACTACACCTGTTGTATTCAGCATTTCACTGTAAGGTCTACTACACCTGTTGTATTCAGCATTTCACTGTAAGGTCTACCTACACCTGTTGTATTCAGCATTTCACTGTAAGGTCTACCTACACCTGTTGTATTCAGCATTTCACTGTAAGGTCTACTACACCTGTTGTATTCAGCATTTCACTGTAAGGTCTACCTACACCTGTTGTATTCAGCATTTCACTGTAAGGTCTACCTACACCTGTTGTATTCAGCATTTCACTGTAAGGTCTACTACACTTGTTGTATTCAGCATTTCACTGTAAGGTCTACCTACACCTGTTGTATTCAGCATTTCACTGTAAGGTCTACCTACACCTGTTGTAGTCAGCATTTCACTGTAAGGTCTATCACATTTGTTGTATTCAGCATTTCACTGTAAGGTCTACTACACCTGTTGTAGTCAGCATTTCACTGTAAGGTCTACCTACACCTGTTGTATTCAGCATTTCACTGTAAGGTCTACCTACACCTGTTGTATTCAGCATTTCACTGTGAGGTCTACTACACCTGTTGTATTCGGCATTTCACTGTAAGGTCTACTACACCTGTTGTATTCAGCATTTCACTGTAAGGTCTACCTACACCTGTTGTATTCAGCATTTCACTGTGAGGTCTACTACACCTGTTGTATTCGGCATTTCACTGTAAGGTCTACTACACCTGTTGTATTCGGTGCATGTGACTAATAACATTTGATTTGATTCTAAAGTTCCAAGCAAACACAGCACTATTGACAGGGTACTACTATACACTGCAGTGACTGAGGCTCGACTTAGGCCCAAATGGACTGACAGGGTATCTACTTTACACTGCAGTGACTGAGGCTCGACTTAGGCCCAAATGGACTGACAGGGTATCTACTTTACACTGCAGTGACTGAGGCTCGACTTAGGCCCACATGGACTGACACGGTAACTACTATGCACTACAGTGACTTTGAGGTTTGACTTAGGCCCAAATTGATTTTTTAATCTCCGCTAGCCTATTCTTCACGGCTAATTACACCTTTAATACACAACCTCCAAATAATGCAACTGCTTCTAATTCATTATTAAAGCATTTTGGTCGTATTAGTCTCTTCACTTTAGGCCCGTTAGGAGACTCTTTCTGCCTTTAATCTGTTTCATCAAAGTTCTCAGAGGGTCGTATAAGAATGACAGAGAAAGCAAAACAGAGAGCGGGAGAGAGGGAGAGAGAGAGAGGGGGAGAGAGAGAGAGGAGAGAGAGAGGGGGAGAGAGAGAGAGAGAGAGGGGGAGAGAGAGAGAGAGAGAGAGAGAGAGAGAGAGAGAGAGAGAGAGAGAGAGAGAGAGAGAGAGAGAGAGAGAGAGAGAGAGAGAGAGAGAGAGAGAGAGAGAGAGGGGGGGGGGGAGAGGGAGGGGGAGAGGGGGAGAGAGAGAGAGGGAGAGAGGGAGGGGGAGAGGGGGAGAGAGAGAGGGGGAGAAAGAGAGAGAGAGAGAGAGAGAGGGGAGAGAGAGAGAGAGAGAGAGAGGGAGAGAGAGAGGGGAGAGAGAGAGAGGGAGAGCAAGACAGAAAAATGGAGAACAGAACGGGAGGGGCTTTTAGGAACTATTGCTTGTACCTCCATTTTGTTCTCTTTCAGAAGGAAAATGGTTTTCCCTTAAAAGTTTCTATATAATAAACTCCTACAGAGAGCGAAGGGAACAGGAAGACCTTTCAGGCACTATTGCTTCTTCCACCATTTTGTTATATTCTCTTTGAGAATGAAAATGCCACATGAGAGTCGGTGTATAAAAGAACCATTCTTACGCTTTAATCTTTGAAGGTACTCAGAGTGAGGGTCATTGAAGTCAGAAAGAGAGGGAACAATTCTTTTACCATGTTATGTTCTCTTTCAGAAAATAAATGCTACATGCAAGTTGGTGTAAAAGAAAACAAACTCTTTGTAAGTCTCTCTGGATAGGAGTCTCTGTTAACTGCATGAAATATATTTTAAAAGTACAACATCTTTCTTCTTTTGGGGCATTTCATAACGGAACAAAAAAGAGACAGAGGAAAGAGAGGGAAGGAAGAGAAAGAGGAAAGAGAGGAAAAAGAGAGAGGAAAGTGAGGAAATAGAGAGAGGAAAGAGAGAGCGAGGAAAGACAGAGCGAGCGAGGAAAGAGACAGAGGAAAGAGAGAGAGAGAGGAAAGAGAGGGAAGGAAGAGAAAGAGGAAAGAGAGAGGAAAGAGAGAGGAAAGAGAGAAGAAAGAGAGAAGAAAGAGAGCGGGAAGAGAGAGTAAAAAGAGAGCAAAGAGAGAGGAAAGAGAGCGAGGAAAGAGAGCGAGGAAAGAGACAGAGGAAAGAGACAGAGGAAAGAGAGGGAAGGAAGAGAAAGAGGAAAGAGAGAAAGAGGAAAGAGAGAGAGGAAAGAGAGGGAAGGAAGAGAAAGAGGAAAGAGAGAAAGAGGAAAGAGAGAGAGGAAAGAGAGAGGAAAGAGGGAAAGAAGAGGAAGAGGAAAGAGAGAGAGAGGAAAGAGACAGAGGAAAGAGACATGAAAGAGAGAGAGGAAAGAGAGAGAGAGGAAAGAGAGGAAATAGAGAGAGAGGAAAGAGACAGAGGAAAGAGAGGGAAGGAATAGAAAGAGGAAAGAGAGAGAGAAAAGAGAGGAAATAGAGAGAGAGGAAAGAGACAGAGGAAAGAGAGAAGAAAGAGAAGAGGAAAAAGTGAGAAAAGAGAGAGAGAGAAAAGAGACAGAGGAAAGAGAGGGAAAGAAGAGAAAGAGGAAAAAAGAGAGGAAAGAGAGAGAGAGGAAAGAGAGAGAGAGAGGAAAGAGAGAGAGAGAGGAAAGAGAGAGGAAAGAGAGAGAGAGGAAAGAGAGAGAGAGGAAAGAGAGGGAAGGAAGAGAAAGAGGAAAGAGAGAGGAAAGAGAGAGAGAGGAAAGAGACAGAGGAAAGAGAGAGGAAAAAGAGAGGAAAAAGAGAGCAAAGAGAGAGAGGAAAGAGAGAGAGGAAAGAGAGAGGAAAAAGAGAGAAGAAAAAGAGAAGAAAAAGAGATGAAAGAAGAGAGAGGAGAGAGAGAGAGGAAAGAGAGAAAGAGGAAATAGAGAGGGAAGAGAGAGAGAGGAAAGAGAGAGAGAGAGAGGGGAAAGAGAGGGAAGAGAGAGAGACTACACTGCTGTGTCTTCTCTCTTCATCCTCTGTTTCACTCAGAGGTATGTCTGTCTCTTTTTCTACAGGGCTTTTTTATCTCTGAAAGAAGGTAAATATCCGGAGGAAAGAGTCAGAAGAGTACAACAGGCTGTTACAGCATGCTCCCAGTCCACAGGGCTTAACACAGCAGGGGGAGGGAGAGGGGGAAGAGAGGAAATAGAGAGAGGAAAGAGAGAGAGAGGAAAGAGAGGGAAGGAAGAGAAAGAGAAGAGAGAGGGAGAGGAAAGAGAGAAGAGAGAGGAAAGAGAGAAGAAAAAGTGAGAAAAGAGAGAGAGGAAAGAAGGAAAGAAGAGAAAGAGGAAAGAGAGAGGAAAGAGACAGAGGAAAGAGAGAGAGAGGAAAGAGACAGAGGAAAGAGTCAGAAGAGTGAGGGCAGGGTTCCCCAACTGGTGGCCCGCGGGTGGTTTGATTTTGGCCCCCCTTATTTCATTTTAAAAAAATGGTTGGACATAAGACTGTAAATACACCATCTAATCAGCTCCAAGTTGTTTTAATTATTGGCACGCATAATACAGAGGTATGTGATCTTATGCAAATGTAAGCAAGGCTTGAAATGATTAAGTTTTATTCAAATATTATATCTGTTTGGGATTCTTGCAGTCAATTTGCAGTCTACAAATCATTTGTAATTACGTTCTGACCCCCCCCGACCATCCACTCAAGAAAAAAACATCCCGCAGCTCTGAATATAGTTGAGGAACAAGTTAAAGATTCAGAGGAAAGAGGAGTTAAAGGAAGAAGTACAAAGTGGTTGGGCCATTCTATAATTCAGCCTCCGACTTTCTATACACAACTTTCAAGTATAAATGCCTTGGGTTATTCTACCATTTTCAAATGATTAAAACTAGACTGTTAGGAAATGGAGAGGTAGATAAAAACATCAGCTAGCTAGAGGGACTCTTCTTGTTCTTTTCAACTTCTGTGGCACAGCCTTAGACCCAAGGAACAGGAATGACCTCAAAGAGAGGACGCCTCTGAGCCAGTCTTTAAAGACTGCTGGATACCATGCTGACAGTAGACCATTCATACTGTCCGTGATATTGACAGGTAAGTCACCAATCACAATGTAAACAACATTTCATATCAGAGTAGATCTTTGTTTTTTCACCATTTATTTTGATTTTTAAGTTTCTTACCTGAAGACGACACTGAATTCTCTTTCAGAAGCCCATTGACGGTTGCCATGGCAGCGGCTCCATTGATCTGACTGGCTGAGTGTATCATGCGGGCCTTGCAGCCTCCGCCCTCTGACCCCTGAACCAACAGGAAGTAGTGTCCGCTCTCACCCTTCACCTCCACATATGGAACTATGGCAAACCAAATAGGTCAAAATGAGTTGAAAATAAAGAACACACATCCAGATTATATGTAGAGAAAAAGCCATAGGAATGCCTAGTGATGTTTATATGGTATAAAGAGTGCCTTGGTTCTCCTTGTTGCCTTGATTCTGGTCGTTTAAATATTTATAGTTCCAATACAGTTAGTTCTGTGACGGTCGATCAAGGACCAACACAGAGACAATCTCTTTTCTCATACACGAGCTGTAGCTGACGATCCACATTCAGTACCTACCAGGCAGGGTCTTGGGTCTCTTAGACATGAAGTCCTTCCACTTCTGGGAGCTGAGCTGAGAGGCAGGGGGTAGAGCCATGGAGCTGACCGTACAGGATAGAGAGAACAGTGCCCCTACCTGGAGTATAAACCAAACACACCTCAAATCATTATTTGACATATCTAGAGCTTGAAACTAGAAGGTTCTATGTGCAAAAGATAATTCTGAGAGAATTGTCTTTAAAGTTCTGAACCATAATTGGTTTGAATGGTGTCAACTATTTATATTTTGAACATAACATTTATTAGGGTATTTATAGTACCATATAGGTAGTGAACAAGGCTATGTCAATAATTACATTTCCACACAAATGCAGACCGAACCTTATAGTCCCAAGTTCTCCATTTGCATTCACCCCATGGCTGCTATGCTGCTGCTACTACTGCTACTACTACTCATACTGCTGCTGCTACTACTACTACTACTACTAATACTGCTGCTACTACTACTACTAATACTACTACTACTACTGCTGCTGCTACTACTACTACTACTACTACTGCTGCTGCTACTACTACTACTGCTGCTACTACTACTCATACTGCTACTACTACTACTACTAATACTGCTGCTACTACTACTACTACTGCTGCTACTACTACTACTGCTGCTGCTGCTACTACTACTCATACTGCTGCTACTACTACTACTACTACTAATACTGCTGCTGCTGCTACTACTACTACTACTACTACTACTACTACTAATACTGCTACTACTACTACTAATACTACTACTACTACTACTGCTACTGCTACTACTACTAATACTGCTGCTACTACTACTACTACTACTACTGCTGCTACTACTACTACTACTACTACTAATACTACTACTACTACTACCTGATAGTCACAGTATATTGAGTCACACACTGGAGTGATTGATGTACCTTTCCAGACAGTGATCTGAATTGATCAAGGAGCCGTTTATCTCTCAGTGATTTGGAGGATAGTTCTCTGTCGTGATTGGTCAAGGGATGTAGAACACTGGGGATATGTATCTAGCAGTTTCTTATTACCTTTCATAAACTGGCTGGGTCGAGCCCTGAATGCTCATTGGCTGACAGCCGTGGTATATCACAGGTATGACAAAACATGTATTTTACCTGCTTTAATTATGTTGGTAACCAGTTTATAATAGCAATAAAGCACCTCGGAGGTTTGTGGTATATTGCCAATATACGGCAGGTAGCCTAGTGGTTAGAGCGTTGGGTCAGTAACCGAAAGGTTGCTGGATCGAATCCCTGAGCTGACAAGGTAAAAATCTGTCGTTCTGCCCCTGAACAAGGCAGTTAACACACTGTTCCTAGGCCCTCGTTTTGAATAAGAATTTGTTCTTAACTGACTTGCCAAGTTAAATAAAGGTTAAATAAATATACCACGGCTAAGGGCTGTAACCAGGCACTCTGCGTTGCGTCATGCAAAGAAAAGTCTTCAGCCGTGATATATTGGCTATATACCACACCCCCTCGGTGCTTATTGATGAATTATACTGTACATGACCAGTGTGAAACACTGGGGAGATGTATCCAGCTATTTCCTATTGACTTTTATACTGTAAGGCTTGATCTGTTATTACTTCACACAATGCCAGTAGAACAAGATCCTGTTCAGTCTACATGGAGATACAGTCACATGAGACCTGGCTAATCATTATCTAAGAACAAAGTTCATTATCCCCAAACCAGTTTCAAGGGTAAACCTGTTCAGAGAGTAAATCAATGACCATGTCTGTAGCCTGACTGTCTAGCAGGTCACATACAACTGTAACATTCTGGAAAGCCCCTTCCCTTAAACCAGCTGTGTGGTTAAATATCTCCAGTTGATAGATCTGAGAGCAACAGTTGATCTGAGATGTGGACACCTCAGTCATCAGCTGATGTGAAGGATACAGGTGAAACTCTGTGCTAGAGCGGAGGAAGCTGGGAATATCTGACACCGTCACCAACTGAACCAGGTCTAGAACAGACCGGAAGTAATGGAACACCTGGAGAAAGAGGGGAGGAGATGAAGGGAGAAGAGAGAGAGAGAGAGAGGGTTAGAAAGAAGGGGATGAAAGGACACATACACACAACACAAGCTTTAGATTGAAATATTACCATAAAGCTGATATTATACACACAACACAAGCTTTAGATTGAAATTTTACCGTAAAGCTGATATTACACACAAAACACAAGCTTTAGATTGAAATATTACCGTAAAGCTGATATTATACACACAACACAAGCTTTAGATTGAAATATTACCGTAAAGCTGATATTATACACAAAACACAAGCTTTAGATTGAAATATTACCGTAAAGCTGATATTACACACACAACACAAGCTTTAGATTGAAATATTACCGTAAAGCTGATATTATACACAAAACACAAGCTTTAGATTGAAATATTACCGTAAAGCTGATATTATACACACAACACAAGCTTTAGATTGAAATATTACCACTTGATAGAAAGCGGAAGACGTTATGCTGATATTTAGTTGGCATGTTTCAGGACTTTCATTGACCTCTAACTTTACAGTAATGTCAGCGTTGTTCAACGACTGTATCAGGTATTATCATTATTATTTAATAAGTAGCTGGCTTAGCTTTCACCCTATCAGCCCCCTCCCCTCTCTCTGGCCCGGGATTAGCTCCACATCCCATTTCCCAAACAAGGGACAGAGACAGATCCTTCACAGGTCACCGTATAGAGATAGAATTCCATCGATGCAAAGGCTGCTTCCTGCTTTTCTCCTCAAACTCAGCCTTGCAAACTAAGAGGAGAAACTACCTAAATACTTTCATTAATAGCAACTCCAAGTAGGCCTGAAGCTAAGCTTCCTGAAAGTGCAGTGATGCATCTGCTTTAGGATGAGTCACATCTAAATACAGACATGGAGTTACAGCTGGCCTGGGAGTTACAGCTGGCCTGGGAGTTACAGCTGGCCTGGCCTGGGAGTTACAGCTGGCCTGGGAGTTACAGCTGGCCTGGGAGTTACATCTAAATACAGACATGGAGTTACAGCTGGCCTGGGAGTTACAGCTGGCCTGGGAGTTACAGCTGGCCTGGGAGTTACAGCTGGCCTGGGAGTTACAGCTGGCCTGGGAGTTACAGCTGGCCTGGGAGTTACAGCTGGCCTGGGAGTTACATCTAAATACAGACATGGAGTTACAGCTGGCCTGGGAGTTACAGCTGGCCTGGGAGTTACAGCTGGCCTGGGAGTTACAGCTGGCCTGGGAGTTACAGCTGGCCTGGCCTGGGAGTTACAGCTGGCCTGGCCTGGGAGTTACAACTGGCCTGGGAGTTACAGCTCTGCCTTTGAGTTCACACTGAGGTTCTCTGGTGGGAATTGTCAGGAGCGAGGGGAGGCAAGAGGGGATTGGACATATGGTCCTGGGTTCTCTGAGAGGTGAATTCTTCATAGAGGGAGCAGCCAGACTACTATAGAGCCCTCTCCATTATCATACCAGGCCCACTGACTACTATAGAGCCTTTTCCATTATCATACCAGGCCCACTGACTACTATAGAGCCTTCTCCATTATCATACCAGGCCCACTGACTACTATAGAGCCTTCTCCATTATCATACCAGGCCCACTGACTACTATAGAGCCTTCTCCATTATCATACCAGGCCCACTGACTACTATAGAGCCTTCTCCATTATCATACCAGGCCCACTGACTACTATAGAGCCTTCTCCATTATCATACCAGGCCCACTGACAACTACAGAGCCTTCTCCATTATCATGCCAGGCCCACTGACAACTACAGAGCCTTCTCCATTATCATAGCAGGCCCACTGACTACTATAGAGCCTTCTCCATTATCATACCAGGCCCACTGACTACTATAGAGCCTATATACACAGTACACCACACACACCATATCCCCTATCTAGAAGACCACACACCATATCCCCTATCTAGTAGACCACACACACCATATCCCCTATCTAGTACACCACACACCATATCCCCTATCTAGTACACCACACACACCATATCCCCTATCTACACAGTACACCACACACACCATATCCCCTATCTACACAGTACACCACACACACCATATCCCCTATCTAGTACACCACACACCCCATATCCCCTATATAGTACACCACACACACCAAATCCCCTATATAGTACACCACACACACACCATATCCCCTATCTAGTACACCACACACACCATATCCCCTATCTAGTACACCACACACACCATATCCCCTATCTAGTACACCACACACCCCATATCCCCTATATAGTACACCACACACACCAAATCCCCTATATAGTACACCACACACACACCATATCCCCTATCTAGTACACCACACACACCATATCCCCTATCCACACAGTACACCACACACACCATATCCCCTATCCACACAGTACACCACACACACCATATCCCCTATCTAGTACACCACACACACACCATATCCCCTATCTAGTACACCACACACACCATATCCCCTATCTAGTATACCACACACACCATATCCCCTATCTAGTACACCACACACACCATATCCCCTATCTAGTACACCACACACACCATATCCCCTATCTAGTACACCACACACACCATATCCCCTATCTAGTACACCACACACACCATATCCCCTATCCACACAGTACACCACACACACCATATCCCCTATCCACACAGTACACCACCCACACACACCATATCCCCTATCTAGTACACCACACACACCATATCCCCTATCTAGTACACTACACACACCATATCCCCTATCTAGTACACCACACACACCATATCCCCTATCTACACAGTACACCACACACACCATATCCCCTATCTAGTACACCACACACACCATATCCCCTATCTAGTACACCACACACACCATATCCCCTATCTAGTACACTACACACACCATATCCCCTATCTAGTACACCACACACACCATATCCCCTATCTACACAGTACACCACACACACCATATCCCCTATACACACAGTACACTACACACACCATATGGGGCGGCAGTGTAGCCTAGTGGTTAGAGCATTGGACTAGTAACTGAAAGGTTGCAAATCCCCGAGCTGACAAGGTACAAAATCTGTCGTTCTGCCCCTGAACAGGCAGTTAACCCACTGTTCCTAGGCTGTCATTGAAAATAAGAATTTGTTCTTAACTGACTTGCCTGGTTAAATAAAGGTAAAAAAAAATATATATATAGTACACTATATATATATATATATATATCCCATATACACACAGTACACTACACACACCATATCCCCTATATAGTGCACTACTCAGACACCCTATCCCCTATATAGTACACTACACACACCATATGCCATATATAGTACACTACACACACCCTATCCCCTATATAGTACACTACACACACCCTATATAGTGCAGTACCTTGAACCTCCTCCACCACAACACCCACCTCTCTCCTTCAGTTCCACAGAGACAGCAGATGGTTAGTCATGGTCTCAACAACACCATAAACACAGAACATCAGCACAATTACTTTCACCACAATCACACTCTCCCAGAACCACAATAATCATCATCATAGATACTGTCTGGCACGGAACAAAAAGGAATTTAACTAGCTAATCAATATGGGTGTTGTAAATCAGCTGTGTGTACCACGAGTAAACAGACCAAGAGTTTAATAACTTAGCGTGTGTGTCCATCGCTACTTAGAACAGCCATGATTCATCTGTAGTGGAAAACTCATTAGAGCAACACTCTTATGACAACAAAGCCTGGAGCGGAGAGACAGCAACATGGACTCTCTCTCTCTCTCTCTCTCTCTCTCTCTCTCTCTCTCTCTCTCTCTCTCTCTCTCTCTCTCTCTCTCTCTCTCTCTCTCTCTCTCTCTCTCTCTCTCTCTCTCTCTCTCTCTCTCTCTCTCTCTCTCTCTCTCTCTCTCTCTCTCTCTCTCTCTCTCTCTCTCTCTCTCTCTCTCTCTCTCTCTCTCTCTCTCTCTCTCTCTCTCTCTCTCTCTCTCTCTCTCTCTCTCTCTCTCTCTCTCTCTCTCTCTCTCTCTCTCTCTCTCTCTCTCTCTCTCTCTCTCTCTCTCTCTCTCTCTCTCTCTCTCTCTCTCTCTCTCTCTCTCTCTCTCTCTCTCTCTCTCTCTCAAAACACGTGTTTACAAGGCAGTGTCTCCGTGAGTAAAGATGCTTACTCTGGTGGTAGGACAGTGAGTCAGTAGCAGACAGAACTGGAAGGATGGAGGTAGGGAAGGACAGTGAGTCAGTAGCAGACAGAACTGGAAGGATGGAGGTAGGGAAGGACAGTGAGTCAGTAGCAGACAGAACTGGAAGGTTGGAGGTAGGGTAGGACAGTGAGGGGTGGGGTCGGATAGGATAAGGTGGGGTAGAATGAGGTGGGATAGGATGAGGTGGGGTAGTATAGGATAGGGTGGGGTAGGATAGGGTGGGGTTGGTTCGGGTGGGGTAGGATAGGATAGGATAAGGTGGGGTAGGATCGGGTGGGGTAGGATGAGGTGGGGTAGTTAGGATAGGGTGGGGTAGGTTCGGGTATGATAGGATAGGGTGGGGTAGGATAGGATAGGATAGGATAAGGTGGGGTAGGATAGGATAAGGTGGGGTAGGATAGGATAAGGTGGGGTAGGATAGGATAAGGTGGGGTAGGATAGGATAAGGTGGGGTAGGATAGGATAAGGTGGGGTAGGATCGGGTGGGGTAGGGTAGGTTCGGGTGGGGTAGGATAGGATAAGGTGGGGTATGATCGGGTGTGGTAGCATCGGATAGGGTGGGGTAGGTTAGGGTAGGATGGGGTGGGGTAGGATAAGGTGGGGTAGGTTAGGGTGGGGTAGGATCGGATAGGGTAGGTTTGGGTGGGGTAGGATAGGATAAGGTGGGGTAGGTTAGGGTAGGATCAGATAGGGTGGGGTAGGATAAGGTGGGGAGTAGGACTACTCACCTCTAAGTGTAGCTTGTGGTCAGAGTTGTTATGGGATCCTGGAGTAGAAGGCAGCAGGCTGTACCGTGTCTCTCTGTCCTGGGCTCGGAGGGAGAAGCCTTCAAACCTCACCTCAGAGGCAAACTGTTAGACCGCACAGGAGAGAAATCAATAGGACAGCATCGTTAGTGAACTCAAACTGGGTTTCCATTTTAGAAAAGAGATTTCCCAAGACAGCCTGTTCTCACTGTAATCAACACCCAAGACATTTTAAAAGAGCGTAAGCTAATTTACTGCATTTCTATACCATTTAAAAACAAATAAAAATATATTTTGGAGAGCAGCAAAAATGACCCCTGCTTTTATCACATTGGTTGAGCGATTAGTGCATTTTGATGTCGGTTCAGTTTCATTACAACAAAAAAATTATCACAATTTTCGATTTCGTTTATTTTGTTAAACATGCACTACGCAATCTGTGGGTTGAATGCTGGAACACAGAATAAAATTCCCATGATTGCTCATTAATGATTCACATTACTTTAGCATTATATTTCAGTCGTCTATATTACATTTGCTTTTTTTGATGACTATAATTTCATTCCGTCACCATCTCATCTGTATAGAGCCTTTGCTGTCTTGACAAAATCCATATTTTATTAGTTCTTTCAATGAAATAAGGCACACTTGTATGACTGCTGAATAGCAACGATCAATCACTTAGATCATGTATTTTCAGATAGAGATTCCTTTGAAGCAACTGCCCTCTACCCCTCTCAATCGCACGTTTTTCTGTATCTTCTCTTGCACCACACAGACCGGACAAGCAGGCGAGCAAATGATTATGGTCAATGTCGTTAATTACCATGTAATGTAGAATATTAGCCTGTTGGAAACTACAACTCCCTACTACATCGCACAGTTGGGCTTGATCAAATTTATCTCTAGAGAAACTGCGCATTGATCTCACCCCCCCCCCCCCCACAAAAAAAATGGAATTAAAATAATTGACCATGGTGCTTGCCTACGGAGCTGTGAGGGGAACGGCACCGCAGTACCTCCAGGCTCTGATCAGGCCCTACACCCAAGCAAGGGCACTGCGTTCATCCACCTCTGGCCTGCTCGCCTCCCTACCACTGAGGAAGTACAGTTCCCGCTCAGCCCAGTCAAAACTGTTCGCTGCTCTGGCCCCCCAATGGTGGAACAAACTCCCTCACGACGCCAGGACAGCGGAGTCAATCACCACCTTCCGGAGACACCTGAAACCCCTCCTCTTCAAGGAATACCTAGGATAGGATAAGTAATCCTTCTCACCCCCCCCCTTAATGATTTAGATGCACTATTGTAAAGTGGCTGTTCCACTGGATGTCAGAAGGTGAATTCACCAATTTGTAAGTCGCTCTGGATAAGAGCGTCTGCTAAATGACTTAAATGTAAATGTAAATATAATTGAACAGATATTTTTATTAAGTTGTTCTGTCCTTGAGCGGTTGTCTAATAATGTTCTGTATGATGTCATGTTTCATGTTCTGTGTTGGACCCCAGGAAGAGTAGCTGCTGCTTTCTCAACAGCTAAATGGGGATCCTAATAAAATACCGAATATCAAAAATATTGGTCCAATCAGTTGTTTAAAAACTGAAAAACAAGATAAATTTCATTACCAAACACATAACCTATTAGCTATACAATTAGCCACTACACATTACCTCACATTAACTCCACCAGGATTAAAAACTATCATTTAATACAGACAGACGGATCTGTTACTAGAAAAACTATTTTATTAACAAAAAGGTAAACAAATACATTTGCTTTACATAACTTTTTTGTTGTTGCAGTTTTACAGCTAATTTCCTGTAAGTCTACACATTTTGCCATGTGGTGGGGAGACATTTCTTCCATTTTAAAGCACATTCTCTGTAAGTCTACACATTTTGCCATGGGGTGGGGAGACATTTCTTCCATTTTAAAGCACATTCTCTGCAAGTCTACACATTTTGCCATGGGGTGGGGAGACATTTCTTCCATTTTAAAGTACATTCTCTGTAAGTCTACACATTTTGCCATGGGGTGGGGAGACATTTCTTCCATTTTAAAGTACATTCTCTGTAAGTCTACACATTTTGCCATGGGGTGGGGAGACATTTCTTCCATTTTAAAGTACATTCTCTGTAAGTCTACACATTTTGCCATGGGGTGGGGAGACATTTCTTCCATTTTAAAGCACATTCTCTGTAAGTCTACACATTTTGCCATGGGGTGGGGAGACATTTCTTCCATTTTAAAGTACATTCTCTGCAAGTCTACACATTTTGCCATGGGGTAGGGAGACATTTCTTCCATTTTAAAGCACATTCTCTGCAAGTTTACACATTTTGCCATGGGGTGGGGAGACATTTCTTCCATTTTAAAGTACATTCTCTGTAAGTCTACACATTTTGCCATGGAGTGGGGAGACATTTCTTCAATTTTAAAGTGCATTCTCTGTAAGTCTACACATTTTGCCATGGGGTGGGGAGACATTTCTTCCATTTTAAAGTACATTCTCTGTAAGTCTACACATTTTGCTATGGGGTGGGGAGACATTTCTTCCATTTTAAAGTACATTCTCTGTAAGTCTACACATTTTGCCATGGGGTGGGGAGACATTTCTTCCATTTTAAAGTACATTCTCTGCAAGTCTACACATTTTGCCATGACTTATGCCATGTTAACATGATTTTTGAGTGAGATTGACTTGGCAAAATCAAATGGGGGCCCCTGGAGGTCAGGGCCCCTGGGCACGTTGCCTAGTGGATAATTCAGCAAAGATTACTACAAGTTTAGATAACTGGCTAGACTAACTAACCAATAACAAAATTATATACCTTTCTAACTGATATGAGTTAATTGAGTGACTGTCAGTGAGTGACATAAAATTGTGTAAATTAAGAAATTGTGCACCTTGTGTATTCTACTAATCTAACTCTCAACAATATAATCGAGACTCCGACTGAGTTCCTAAAACAAAATATAATTATATATACATACAGTGGGCTCCAAAATGACTGGCACCATGACTGGCAATGAACAAACAATACTTCAAAATATATAAACAATATCATTATAGAGAAACTCAAAATATTGTGAGAAATACTGTACTTTATTAATGTTCCAATGGAACCCACCAAAATCATACAATTATTTAATACAAAATCAATTTCACCAAAATCAAGGTTTCATAATTATTGGAACTCCTCACTTAGTACTTAGTGTCACCACCTCTGGCAAGGATAACAGCAAGGAGCCTCTTCCTGTAATGCTTGACGAGGTTCAGCAACACATTTGGAGGGATTTCGGACCATTCCTCTATGCAGATCCTTTCAAGATCCTTCGCATTCTTGGGTTTGTGCTTATCAACTTCCCTCTTCCACTCAGCACACAGGTTTTCCATTGGATTTAGGTCCATCAACTGAGATGGCCATGGCAGGACATTGATTTTGTTGTTTGTTTGGGTCTCATCTGACCAGAGCACCTTCTTCCAATCATGATTTAAATTACGTTTGGCAAACTCTAAGCGCTTGCGTCTGTGTCTTGGGGTCATTAAGGGCTTTCATCTGGCAACCCTTCCAAAGAGCCTGTGGAGTCTGATGGGGCTTTCATCTGGCAACCCTTCCAAAGAGCCTGTGGAGATGGAGTCTGATGGGGCTTTCATCTGGCAACCCTTCCAAAGAGCCTGTGGATGTGGAGTCTGATGGGGCTTTCATCTGGCAACGCTTCCAAAGAGCCTGTGGAGGTGGAGTCTGATGGGGCTTTCATCTGGCAACCCTTCCAAAGAGCCTGTGGAGATGGAGTCTGATGGGGCTTTCATCTGGCAACCCTTCCAAAGAGCCTGTGGAGATGGAGTCTGATGGGGCTTTCATCTGGCAACCCTTCCAAAGAGCCTGTGGAGATGGAGTCTGATGGGGCTTTCATCTGGCAACGCTTCCAAAGAGCCTGTGGAGGTGGAGTCTGATGGGGCTTTCATCTGGCAACCCTTCCAAAGAGCCTGTGGAGATGGAGTCTGATGGGGCTTTCATCTGGCAACCCTTCCAAAGAGCCTGTGGAGATGGAGTCTGATGGGGCTTTCATCTGGCAACCCTTCCAAAGAGCCTGTGGAGGTGGAGTCTGATGGGGCTTTCATCTGGCAACCCTTCCAAAGAGCCTGTGGAGATGGAGTCTGATGGGGCTTTCATCTGGCAACCCTTCCAAAGAGCCTGTGGAGATGGAGTCTGATGGGGCTTTCATCTGGCAACCCTTCCAAAGAGCCTGTGGAGATGGAGTCTGATGGGGCTTTCATCTGGCAACCCTTCCAAAGAGCCTGTGGAGGTGGAGTCTGATGGGGCTTTCATCTGGCAACGCTTCCAAAGAGCCTGTGGAGGTGGAGTCTGATGGGGCTTTCATCTGGCAACGCTTCCAAAGAGCCTGTGGAGGTGGAGTCTGATGGGGCTTTCATCTGGCAACCCTTCCAAAGAGCCTGTGGAGATGGAGTCTGATGGGGCTTTCATCTGGCAACCCTTCCAAAGAGCCTGTGGAGGTGGAGTCTGATGGGGCTTTCATCTGGCAACCCTTCCAAAGAGCCTGTGGAGATGGAGTCTGATGGGGCTTTCATCTGGCAACCCTTCCAAAGAGCCTGTGGAGATGGAGTCTGATGGGGCTTTCATCTGGCAACCCTTCCAAAGAGCCTGTGGATGTGGAGTCTGATGGGGCTTTCATCTGGCAACCCTTCCAAAGAGCCTGTGGAGATGGAGTCTGATGGGGCTTTCATCTGGCAACCCTTCCAAAGAGCCTGTGGATATGGAGGTAGAGGTGGAGTCTGATGGGGCTTTCATCTGGCAACCCTTCCAAAGAGCCTGTGGATATGGAGGTGGAGGTGGAGTCTGATGGGGCTTTCATCTGGCAACCCTTCCAAAGAGCCTGTGGATATGGAGGTGGAGGTGGAGTCTGATGGGGCTTTCATCTGGCAACGCTTCCAAAGAGCCTGTGGATGTGGAGGTGGAGGTGGAGTCTGATGGGGCTTTCATCTGGCAACCCTTCCAACGAGCCTGTGGAGGTGGAGTCTGATGGGGCTTTCATCTGGCAACCCTTCCAACGAGCCTGTGGAGGTGGAGTCTGATGGGGCTTTCATCTGGCAACCCTTCCAAAGAGCCTGTGGAGGTAGAGTCTGATGGTGCTTTTTTAAACCTGGTGACCCCGAGACGCCACGAAGGACTGCAATTCTTTCACAGTGATTTCACAGTGATTCTTGGGGATTTTGTTGCTTCTCTCACCATCCTCCTCCATTCCTGGGGGGCAAAATGCATTTGCATCCTCGACCCGTGAGGTTTTCAACTGTACCATATCTTTTGAATGTTTTAATAACTGCCCCAGCAGTGCTCAGTGGTATATTCAATTGTTTGTGGATCTTCTTATAGCCATTACCAGATTTATGAAGGTCTACGACCATCTGTCCCTTTTGAACTGCCAGGTCTTTTCTTCATGGTGTTGAATGACAAAGGGATATTACATGAGTGTTCTCATTTTTATACCCTAGTGAAACAGGAAGTGATGTAATGGCTCAATATAGTTCCTTAACACTTAGATAAACTTTAATAAGTGGAATATAATTCCTGGTTTAATTTTGGTAGATGTTAATTACAATAATATTTAAGGGTGCCATTAATTGTGAAACCTTGATTTGCAGGACATTGATTTTTAATTAAATCAATAAATGATTTTGTTGGGGTTCATTGAAACATTAATACAGTACAGTATTTTTCACACGTTGATATTTTGAGTTTATCTCCATAATTAGATTGTTTATATTTTTTAAATATTGTTTGTGCATTGCCAGTCAGGGTGTCAGTCATTTTGGAGCCGACAGTATATGTATATACAGTGGGGCAAAAAGGTATTTAGTCAGCCACTTAAAAAGATGAGAGGCCTGTAATTTTCATCATAGATACACTTCAACTATGACAGACAAAATGAGAAGAAAAAAAAATCCAGAAAAATCACATTGTAGGATTTTTTATGAATTTATTTGCAAATTATGGTGGAAAATAAGTATTCACAACGCGTCTATCAACTCTCATTGAGTACGAGCAGTACCAAGGCGGATCTACAATCAATAACGGCTGAGTCATAAGAGACTGGGGTTTGGGTTCAGGGCCAGGCACAGCCTGTTCTCATGCCCCCCCTGTGTGCCAGTCAGGGGGCTGGGTGAAGAGGTGAGTAACCCTGGCATGGTCCAGCGTGCTAGCCAGGGGGCTCTGGATTTGCAGTGACCCTTAACCCCTGACTCTAGGCCCAGAAAGGCCTCCAGACAGAAGAGCCCATCATTACAGCCCTAGGCTTGGCACACACTGAGCACCCTGACCCACACATGACCCCTATACATTCTCCTAGGGCGGCATAATCTACAGAGCATTCAGAAAGTATTCAGGCCACTTCCTTTTTTCCACATTTTGTTACATTACAGCCTCTTCCCCCTCAGGAGACTGAAAAGATTAGGCATGGGTCCTCGGATCCTCAAACAGTTCTACAGCTGCACCATCGAGAGCATCCTGACTGGTTGCATCACTGCTTGGTATGGCAACTGCTCGGCCTCCGACCGCAAGGCACTACAAAGGGTAGTGTGTACGGCCCAGCACATCACTGGGGCCAAGCTTCCTGCCATCCAGAACCTCTATACCAGGCGGTGTCAGAGGAAGGCCCTAAAAATGGTCAAAGACTCCAGCCACCCTAGTCATGGACTGTTCTCTCTGCTACCACACGGCAAGCGGTACCGGAGCACGAAGTCTATGTCCAAGAGGCTTCTAAACAGCTTCTACCCCCAAGCCATAAGACTCCTGAACATCTAATCAAATGACTATTTGCATTGCCCCCCTCCCTCTTTTACACTGCTGCTACTCTCTGTTTATTATCCATGCATAGTCACTTTAACTCTACCTTAATGTACATTACCTCGACTAACTGGTGCCCCTGCACATTGACTCCGTACCGGTACCCCCTGTATATAGCCTCCACATTGACTCTGTACCGGTATCCCCTGTATATAGCCCCCACATTGACTCTGTACCGGTACCCCCTGTATATAACCTCCACATTGACTCTGTACCGTAACACCCTGTGTATAGCCTCCACATTGACTCTGTACCGTAATACCCTGTGTATAGCCTCCACATTGACTCTGTACCGTAACACCCTGTATATAGCCTACACATTGACTCTGTACCGTAACACCCTGTATATAGCCTCCACATTGACTCTGTACCGTAACACCCTGTATATAGCCTCCACATTGACTCTGTACCGTAACACCCTGTATATAGCCTCCACATTGACTCTGTACCGTAACACCCTGTATATAGCCTCCACATTGACTCTGTACCGTAACACCCTGTATATAGCCTCCACATTGACTCTGTACCGTAACACCCTGTATATAGCCTCCACATTGACTCTGTACCGTAACACCCTGTATATAGCCTCCACATTGACTCTGTACCGTAACACCCTGTATATAGCCTCCACATTGACTCTGTACCGTAACACCCTGTATATAGCCTCCACATTGACTCTATTTTACTGCTGCTCTTTTTGTCTTACTTTTATTTCTTTTATTCTTTTTATTCTTAAAACTGCATTGTTGGTAAGAGCTTGTTAGTAAGCATTTCACTGTAAGGTCTAAACCTGTTGTATTTGACACGTGATAAATAAAATTTATTTGATTTATTCTAAAATGAATTAAATAAAAAAATGTCTCAATCTACACATACTACCCCAGAATGACAAAGCAAAAACAGTTTAGAAATGTTAGCAAATGTATTAAATATAAAAAACAGAAATGCCTTATTTACCTAAATATTCAGACACTTTTCTATGAGACTTGAAATTGAGTTCGGGTGCATTTTGTTTTATTTTTTTATTTAACCTTAATTTAACTGTTTCCATTGATCATTCTTGAGATGTTTCTACAACTTGGAGTCCACCGGTCTTAAATTCAATTGATTGAAGATTTGGAAAGGCCTGTCTATATGGTCCTACAGTTGACAGTGCATGTCAGAGGAAACACCAAGCCATGAGGTCAAAGGAATTGTCCGTAGAGCTAACGGGACAGGATTGTGTCGAGGCACAGATCTGGGGAAAGGTACCAAACAATTTCTGCAGCATTGAAGGTCCCCAAGAACACAGTGGCCTCCGTCATTCTTAAATGGAAGAAGTTTGGAACCACCAAGACTCTTCCTACAGCTTGCCGCCCGGCCAAACTGAGCAATCAGGGGAGAAGGGCCTTGGTCAGGGAGGTGACCAAGAACCCGATGGTCACTCTGACAGAACTCCAGAGTTCCTCTGTGGAAGCCACTCCTCAGTAAAAGACACACAAAAGCCTGCATAGAGTTTGCCAAAAGGCACCTAAATATTCTCAGACCATGAGAAACAAGATTCTCTGGTCTGATGAAACCAAGATTGAACTCTTTGGCCTGAATGCCAAGTGTCACATTTGGAGGAAACCTGGCACCATCCCTACGGTGCAGCATGGTGGCAGCATCATGCTGTGGGGATGTTTTTCAGCGGCAGGGACTGGGAGACTAGTCAGGATCAAGGGAAAGATGAACGGAGCAAAGTACAGAGAGATCCTTGATGAAAACCTGCTCCAGATCGCTCAGCACCTCAGACTGGGACGAATGTTCACCTTCCAACAGGACGACTCTATGCAAACAGCCAAGACAATGCAGGAGTGGCTTCTGGACAAGTCTCTGAATGTCCTTGAGTGGCCCAGCTAGAGCCCGGACTTGAACCCGATCAAACATCACTAGAGAGACCTGAAAATAGCTGTGCAGTGACATTCCCCATCCAACCTGACAGAGCATGAGAGGATCTGCAGAGAAGAATGGGAGAAACTCCCCAAATACAGGTGTGCCAAGCTTGTAGCGTCATACCCAAGAAGACTCGAGGCTGTAATCGCTGTCAAAGGTGCTTTAACAAAGTACTGAGTAAAGGATCTGAATATTTATCTAAATGTGATATTTCTGTTATTTTATTGTTAATAAATTTGCAAAAAAATCTAAACCTGTTTTTGCTTTGTCATTATGGGGTTGTGTGTGCAGATGGGGGGGGGCAATTTAATCCATTTTAGAATAAGGCTGTAACGTAACAAAATGTGGAAAAGGTCAATACCTTCAGAATGCACTGTTCATCATATTGTAATAGTTAAAATACACCCACGTTCCTTTCACATTGCTGATTTACTAACAAACACCCCCTAGTGGTCAAGTATATAGATACAACAGTCAAAATATTTGTAAAAGCCATTCTGAATGACTAAATAATCTTACCTTTTTCTCTCTGATGAGAACACCTCCTCTCCATAACTCCCTCTCATCAATACAGGTCATGATGTTACTGGGATGTACTACTCTGGCTGACAGGTTAGAGGCTGGCTTCTGCCACCTGGAGGAACAAGCAAAAGAAAGATAAACTGATGTCTATCTGTGTATTTCCCCATTTAACAACTCTATGCTGCCCTCTAGTGGTACAATGGAGATCACACAGGTAGAACTGTTGGGAGGATTCCAGTGTCAACTGGGCTTGTCATTTTGTATAATAATTCTTTGTCCTTACCCAGCGTGGTGTTCAGTCACTATGGTCATCTTGGCTGTGTGCCATGTCTGCATGTGTTTCAACGAGCCAATCACAGGGAGGAAGTCCTTCAGCTGAGGAGCTTCTTCAGCAAAACCCAGAAATATCACATCGAACAGAGCTTTTCCTGCAGGAGAAACAGTCAGTCATAAAACACCTAGTAAACTGACACAAATATTACATCTAGGAGAAACAGAGTCAGCTATAAAACACCTAGTAAACTGACAAATATTACATCTTGGAGAAACAGTCAGCCATAAAACACCTAGTAAACTGACAAATATTACATCTTGGAGAAACAGTCAGCCATAAAACACCTAGTAAAGTGACAAATATTACATCTAGGAGAAACAGTCAGCCATAAAACACCTAGTAAAGTGACAAATATTACATCTAGGAGAAACAGTCAGCCATAAAACACCTAGTAAACTGACACAAATATTACATCTAGGAGAAACAGAGTCAGCTATAAAACACCTAGTAAACTGACACAAATATTACATCTAGGAGAAAGAGTCAGCTATAAAACACCTAGTAAACTGACAAATATTACATCTAGGAGAAACAGAGTCAGCTATAAAACACCTAGTAAACTGACACAAATATTACATCTAGGAGAAACAGAGTCAGCTATAAAACACCTAGTAAACTGACAAATATTACATCTAGGAGAAACAGAGTCAGCTATAAAACACCTAGTAAACTGACAAATATTACATCTAGGAGAAACAGTCAGCTATAAAACACCTAGTAAACTGACACAAATATCAGATCTAGCAGAGCTTTTCCTGGGAGAGAAAGAGAGGGGAACAGAGTCAGCTATAAAACACAACACAAGCCACGGCATGTAGGAAATATAGAGAACTCCTGGATAAGATATATAGAGGAATCTGTCTCGGTCTGGCCAAATGAACCAAGGTGAATGGAGTGAGTTACCTGGAGGGGGAAGCTTGTCTGTTAACAGGTGTAATCCCTCTGCTGCCTCTTCATACAACCTGCAGTCATCACAAATCAGAACTTTATTCATACAACTATTCACCCCTGACAGGGCACTACCTTCAATACAGCCAGGAAATGTGATATTGAGAAGTTCTAGAACATCTCAGAGGAAATCAGGTCAACTTTGTATGTTTGCTTAAACACTAGAGAAATAGTATTATGGAAGAGCACAGAGCTGGGATGTGCAACAGAATTAAAACAGGGCTCTATGCTGACCTGTTTCTCCTAAGTTGAAACATTTAGGAGGACAAAAATAAAATATTTGAGAAAGAGTGTTTTAATGATAAGAAATTACTAGACGTTTTTTTGGGGTGTTCTATGATAAATCAAGCACAATGTACCCTCAAATATTTGAGTCACTTAGGCGAGACAAAAATGTTCAGCTGGCCCTTTAAGGGTGGGAGGTTGCCGTGGTAACGGTGAAACTCACATGTCTGACTGAGTCCGAATCTCCAGGTCACTTCACACTTGTACATTTTACTCGCACATGTGCTCATACTTGACTTTTGCCGTTCGGCCACACATCTATTTTTAGTTGTCAATGTAAGTCTAATGGTGGCACTGTAGAGCCCTGTGAACATCACTCATACTGTGTCTGCTGTGGGTCAGGCTGGTCACTCTTCTCCTCCTGCTCATCCAGAGCACTGAGACAGGCCTCCATAGTCCTGGGGCTTTCCTCCTGCTCATCGTTCTTCTGACAACTACCCAGCTCCTCCCACTCTGTACTGCAGAACTACAACCAGAAACAGCAAGGATGGCAGTCAGTCAATGTGGTCAATAGGTGATGACAGGCAGCCAATAGGTGATGACAGTCAGCCAATAGGTGATGACAGTCAGCCAATAGGTGATGACAGTCAGCCAATAGGTGATGACAGTCAGCCAATAGTTGATGACAGTCAGCCAATAGGTGATGACAGTCAGCCAATAGGTGATGACAGTCAGCCAATAGGTGATGACAGTCAGCCAATGTGGTGGATAGGTTTGAGGACCCCCCCAAAGAAACAGAAGACTGTGATGAATGTGTCATGTATGACTGATGAAATGGTTGGATGTTGTGTTCAACAGTAGAAGCTGCTTGCGGAGCAGGACATAGGCAGACATCTCCACAAACACAAAGCAGGACATAGGCAGACATCTCCACAAACACAAAGCAGGACATAGGCAGACATCTCCACAAAGCAGGACATAGGCAGACATCTCCACAAAGCAGGACATAGGCAGACATCTCCACATCTCCACAAACACAAAGCAGGACATAGGCAGACATCTCCACAAAGCAGGACATAGGCAGACATCTCCACATCTCCACAAACACAAAGCAGGACATAGGCAGACATCTCCACAAAGCAGGACATAGGCAGACATCTCCACAAAGCAGGACATAGGTATACATCTCCACAAAGCAGGCCATAGGCAGACATCTCCACAAAGCAGGACATAGGCAGACATCTCCACAAAGCAGGACATAGGCAGACATCTCCACAAAGCAGGACATAGGCAGACATCTCCACAAAGCAGGACATAGGCAGACATCTCCACAAAGCAGGACATAGGCAGACATCTCCACAAAGCAGGACATAGGCAGACATCTCCACAAAGCAGGACATAGGCAGACATCTCCACAAAGCAGGACATAGGCAGACATCTCCACAAAGCAGGACATAGGCAGACATCTCCACATCTCCATAAACACAAAGCAGGACATAGGCAGACATCTTCACATCTCCATAAACACAAAGCAGGACATAGGCAGACATCTCCATAAACACAAAGCAGGACATAGGCAGACATCTCCACATCTCCATAAACACAAAGCAGGCCATAGGCAGACATCTCCACAAACACAAAGCAGGACATAGGCAGACATCTCCACAAACACAAAGCAGGACATAGGCAGACATCTCCACAAACACAAAGCAGGACATAGGCAGACATCTCCACAAAGCAGGACATAGGCAGACATCTCCACATCTCCACAAACACAAAGCAGGACATAGGCAGACATCTCCACAAACACAAAGCAGGACATAGGCAGACATCTCCACAAACACAAAGCAGGACATAGGCAGACATCTCCACAAAGCAGGACATAGGCAGACATCTCCACAAAGCAGGACATAGGCAGACATCTCCACAAAGCAGGACATAGGCAGACATCTCCACATCTCCATAAACACAAAGCAGGACATAGGCAGACATCTTCACATCTCCATAAACACAAAGCAGGACATAGGCAGACATCTCCATAAACACAAAGCAGGACATAGGCAGACATCTCCACATCTCCATAAACACAAAGCAGGCCATAGGCAGACATCTCCACATCTCCATAAACACAAAGCAGGCCATAGGCAGACATCTCCACATCTCCATAAACACAAAGCAGGACATAGGCAGACATCTCCACATCTCCATAAACACAAAGCAGGACATAGGCAGACATCTCCACATCTCCATAAACACAAAGCAGGACATAGGCAGACATCTCCACATCTCCATAAACACGAAACAGGACAGAGAAGGGTCAGAACGACATCCCTGATTAATACCAGACATTCCTTGACATGACACTTACCTGAGATGTCCCATGGCATGTCTGGACAGCAAAATACCACCTCTGTGAGGCTGGACCACCACTCAGAGAGCAGGCTTAGGAGGCAGAATGAGATGACAGAATCACATTTAGCAAATGTTACTTAACCCCTTACAATGTTTAAAAGCAGGTCGACATATTGCAATCGTTTCGGCAAGCAAGACACCTGACACACAAACAATGCATTTGCTTACCTGGAAACAGAGAAACCCTCCGTTTTGAATTACAACTGGCGATGCTCCCCAGTTTATCATAGATCTGTTTGACAGCCTCCAAAGCTGTAAAATAAACGATTACAATAATCCAAGAAGTTATGACTTACATTTACAAGAACACCACCATTGCTCATAGTATGTTTATCATCCTTTCTACTATAGATGGCTCTGCTGCTTCCTACTACAGTAGAAAACAACACGAAATCCGAGTCCGCGACAAAGATTTGGTTAACGTACCCTTCGCGCATTTATCCTCTCCTTGGTTAAAAGAAACAACTAGCACGTAACGATCCATTCCTCTGAATACTCTACCATCAGTGTTCAGTATAAATGTAAATAAAAAGTTGTGTGGACTTTTTTTCGTATTATACAATTCATTTCCGCGCGCTCTCTCTCTGGTGAAACGGAAGTTGTCACCAAGAGTTCTGGGGACGTCAAGGCGCGACTTCAAAATACAACCGGCGGGAAAATACATGTTTAATGACCATGAGCGATATTATCAAAACCAAATATTGTTTGGCATATTCTTTGATGGTTTTCTCCCTAAAATATACCAATATCATCGGTTACATATTATTCACCGAAAATGTACTAGTTATCCATTCAGAATTTCAGGAACAGATTTACAATTTGGACCAAGGAACGAAGTTTTTTTATCCATGTTTCGACTCAACACAACGCTGCACCATCTGCTCACATTGGGGGTCAATCTGGAATGATGTGCTTGTAATGCAAGTAGTATGTCCAGTTTTACTAAATCTGCCCAGGTAATACTTTATTTTTTATACGTAATTATATTTAGAACCAGCATTAAATGTGTAAATGTGTCAGTTATATGCAAAACTCATCGCTATCCGATGGTACATGTAGTTAACGTTAGCTAGCTAGCTATCCGCAATCTGTCCAGCTAGCTAATCTCTTTATTAATCGTATTCTTAAATTACAGTGGGATCTTTTCTTGCAATGATTTATTGTATGAATATAATCCGTGTGCCCAAGCCAGCCTGCAGCTACGTGTTTGTGGCTTGAGAGCTGACAACTGTGTGTTGATGAGGGATGCTGTGCTACTACTGTGTCTGAAACTCTGAATTGACTTGATCTCTCTCTGTTCTCCTGTATTCAGCAATGGGCTACCTTTGCCAGGTCGTGGTACCTGATAGACGCTCGGATGCAGCCTCCAGGGAAGATTGCCACTATGTGTGCAATCAGGCTACAGGGGAAACACAAACCTATCTACCATGCACTGAGTAAGTAGACAGCTAGCTAGTATGCCCGTTTTAGAAATGATGTGTTTTGCTGAATGTGTGTGACTGTGCAAATACAGTCTGTAGTTGATTTGAGTATTTAATTTGATGTTTTCTTCACAGCCAGCCAGGACATATTCTCCATATTCAGAGATTTGTTCGTGGCTATAACAATGACCACATGGTGGCGCTAAAGTATCACTGTGAAACCAATAGACCCCAACTATGCACATAACCAGAAGGCATAGTACCCAGACACACCACTTATTTTTCATCAACTGCCTTCAGCATTCCTTCAAAACCTGTGTCTATTCACACTAATTTGATTTGACTGTGAGGTGAGGCGTCACCTGATGTGAAGGTCCATGTGTGGACAGGGACCCTGAGGGATATGTGTAACCTTTAACCAGTTAACAAACTCTTATTTACAATGACGACCTACCCCGGCCAACGCTGGGGCAGTTGTGTGCCGCCCTATGGGACTCCCAATGTGATACAGCCTGGATTCGAACCTGGTACTATAGTGACGCATCTTGCACTGAGATACAGTTCCTTGCGCCACTCGGCAGCCCCTCGGGATAGAGAACCATGTCCGTTACTGTCCCCTCATCCCTGGAGCTGTGCTCTGTTAACGGTTGTGTGTGGGCAGGGTCCATTACGGTCCCCTCATCCCTGGAGCTGTGCTCTGTTAACGGTTGTGTGTGGGCAGGGACCATTACTGTCCCCTCATCCCTGGAGCTGTGCTCTGTTAACGGTTGTGTGTGGGCAGGGACCATTACTGTCCCCTCATCCCTGGAGATCCTCTGTTAACGGTTGTGTGTGGGCAGGGACCCTGAGGGATAGAGAACCCTGTCCATTACTGTCCCCTCATCCCTGGAGCTGTGCTCTGTTAACGGTTGTGTGTGGGCAGGGACCCTGAGGGACAGAGAACCCTGTCTCTTTCTCCTCATCCCTGGAGCTGTGCTCTTAACGGCTGGAATCCTATTCTATGACCCTGTTATACCTATTCTATTACATGTTTCATGCTGGTTGTTGAATGACCATTCAAACTAAGAAGGGTTCATTCTCTTGTTTTATATAGTACCAGTCAAAAGTTTGGACACACCTACTCATTAATTTTTCTTTATTTTTGACTATTTTCTACATTGTAGGATAATAGTGAAGACATCACAACTATGAAATAACACATGTAATCATGTAGTAACCAAACAAAGTGTTAATCAAATCAAAATATATTTTAGGTTCTTCAAAGTAGCCACCCTTTGCCCTTATGACAGCTTTTCACACTCTTGACCTTCTCTCAGCCAGCTTCACCTGGAATGCTTTTCCAACCGTCTTGAAGGAGTTCCCACATATGCTGAGCACTTGTTGGCTGCTTTTCCTTCACTCTGTGGTCCAACTCATCTCAAACCATCTCAATTGGGTTGAGGTTGCAGATTGTGGAGGCCAGGTCATCTGATGCAGTACTCCATCACTCTACTTCTTGGTCAAATAGCCCTTACACAGCCTGGAGGTGTGTTGGGTCATTGTCCTGTTGAAAAACAAACGATAGTCCCACTAAGGGCAAACCAGGCGGGATGTCCCTACACTCTAACCACTAGGCTACCTGCCGTCCCTACACTCTAACCACTAGGCTACCTGCCATCCCTACACTCTAACCACTAGGCTACATGCCGTCCCTACACTCCAACCACTAGGCTACATGCCGTCCCTACACTCTAACCACTATTCTACCTGCCGTCCCTACACTCCAACCACTAGGCTACCTGCCGTCCCTACACTCTAACCACTAGGCTACCTGCCGTCCCTACACTCTAACCACTAGGCTACCTGCCGTCCCTACACTCTAACCACTAGGCTACCTGCCGTCCCTACACTCTAACCACTAGGCTACCTGCCGTCCCTACACTCTAACCACTAGGCTACCTGCCGTCCCTATACTCTCACCACTAGGCTACCTGCCGTCCCTCCTCTCTAACCACTAGCCTACCTGCCGTCCCTACACTCTAACCACTAGGCTACCTGCCGTCCCTACACTCTCACCACTAGGCTACCTGCCGTCCCGACACTCGAACCACTAGGCTACCTGCCGTCCCTCCACTCTAACCACAAGGCTACCTGCCGTCCCTCCACTCTAACCACTAGGCTACCTGCCGTCCCTCCTCTCTAACCACTAGGCTACCTGCCTGCCCCTACACTCTAACCACTAGGCTACCTGCCGTCCCTACACTCTAACCACTAGGCTACCTGCCTGCCCCTACACTCTAACCACTAGGCTACCTGCCGTCCCTCCACTCTAACCACTAGGCTACCTGCCGTCCCTACACTCTAACCACTAGGCTACCTGCCGTCCCTACACTCTAACCACTAGGCTACCTGCCGTCCCTACACTCTAACCACTAGGCTACATGCCTTCCCTACACTCTAACCACTAGGCTACATGCCTTCCCTACACTCTAACCACTAGGCTACCTGCCGTCCCTACACTCTAACCACTAGGCTACCTGCCGTCCCTACACTCTAACCACTAGGCTACCTGCCGTCCCAACACTCTAACCACTAGGCTACCTGCCGTCCCTACACTCTAACCACTAGACTACCTGCAAGTCAACCACTTAGTCATCTATCATTCAGTACCCATTATATCTAATTCAGAAACCACCTTTTTGTTGTGGTGGCAGGCAATCAAATGATGAATCTTTTCCTGCATTCCTTGATAATCTTTTGAAAGGAGCTAGAAGAACATGCCTTGGAACATGTCAGCAAAATATGTTTCTGCGGAGTTTGTGATGTTTTCTAATGAGCACGCGTCTCTGTGTTCCTCAGGTGATGTTGGAGACCATGTAGTAGTCATGAACAGCAGACACATAGCCTTCTCTGGGAACAAATGGGAGCAGAAGATGTACTCCTCTCACACCCAGTAAGGTCTTGCCTCAGACTGTCTGTCTGTTACACATGGAATAACCAGTGAACACACACCAGTGTTATTCTGTACCTGTGTTTACTCATCAATCAAGAAGAACTTTGTTGAAATCATGGAGCATGTGAACTGATCTGTGTAATGAGTGATGTGGTTGACTAAGCCTATGTGTGTAAAGTTGATTGTCTTCCTCTAATTTCAGTCTTGTTTCTTTCCCAAAGGTACCCGGGTGGATTTAAACAAGTCACAGCCACCCAGCTCCATTCGAAAGACCCCAAAGCGGTAAGTTTTGCAAGTCAGTTTATTAGGTACACTCGTCTAGTACCGAGTCGGACCCCACCCTTTGCCTCCAGAACAGCCAGAATTCTTCGGGAACATTCCACAGGGATGTTGGTCCATGTTGACGCGATGGCATCACGCAGTTGCTGCAGATTCGATGGCGGTACACCACAGCAACCAGCCTGTACCATTGACACCATCAGGACTCTGATGGCCATCAGCTTGACTCAACAGAAACCGCGATTCGTCGGACCAGAGAATGTTTTTCCACTCCTCAAGTGTTGGTGATCATGTGCCCACTGAAGACACTTCTTCTTGTTATTGGCTGATAGGAGTGGAACCCGGTGTGGTCGTCTGCTGCAACAGTCCATCCATGACAGGGAGCGACGAGATGTGTGTTCTGAGATGCTGTTCAACACACCACTGTTGCACTGTGCTGTTATTTGTCTGTTTGGGGGCTGCCGGTTGGCTTTGCATGATTCTTATCCTTCTCCTTCCACCTCTCTCATCAACCAGCTGTTTTACAGGACTGCAGCTGACTGGATGCTTTGTGTTTGTCGCTCCGTTCCCAGTAAACTCTAGACGTTGTCGTGTGTGAAACGCCCAGGAATGCAGCCATTTCTGAGGTACTGGATCCGACTCGCCTGGCGCCGACGGTCATACCGCGCTCAAAGTCGCTTCGGTCACTGGTTTTGCCCGTTCTGACGTTCAATAGAAGGGTAACTGAATGCCTTGATGCCTGTCTGCCTGCTTTATAGAGCAAGCCGTGACCACGGCCAGGATGGTGTACCTAATAAACTGAGCAGTGAGTTAACTACTGTTTTATAGAGCGAGCCACAGCCACGTGACGACTCGCTGTCTGTAGGAGCGATCCGTTTACGTGAACAGGATGGTGTACCTAATAAACTGACCGGGGAGTTAACTACTGTTTTATAGAGCAAGCCACGGCCACGTGACGACTCGCTGTCTGTCGGAGCGATCCGTTTACGTGAACAGGATGGTGTACCTAATAAACTGACCGGGGAGTTAACTACTGTTTTATAGAGCAAGCCACAGCCACGTGACGACTCACTGTCTGTAGGAGTGACTGCAGTCTGTTTGGAAACACTGAATAACCGCTGTCCTCTCAGGTGTACCTCTACAGTAACTTCAGCCTTTAAAGTTTCATTCCTCGGCCGGGATGAAGCTGCATTTCATAAAAATGTCAGAATTGCACGTCGTTCAGGACAGCAGTTGCATTTTGCATTGCTGTTATGTATCGATGTTCATGTGATGAAATATGAGCTGTCCCACAGTTGTGTGACGTGTTTTGTCTATAAAGGTTACAAATGGCCCGCTGGTGTGAGAGAGAGGGAATGAATTATGGTGTAATGAATTGTCTGTCCTTGTAAGTCTCCCGCCCCTCTGGTTCCAGAGGAGGAGTGTTCTCCTGCAGGATCATCAGGGAGGATTTCAGACAGAGGGGGAGTGTTCTCCTGCAGGACCATCAGGGAGGATTTCAGACAGAGGGGGAGTGTTCTCCTGCAGGACCATCAGGGAGGATTTCAGACAGAGGGGAGTGTTCTCCTGCAGGACCATCAGGGAGGATTTCAGACAGAGGGGGAGTGTTCTCCTGCAGGACCATCAGGGAGGATTTCAGACAGAGGGGGAGTGTTCTCCTGCAGGACCATCAGGGAGGATTTCAGACAGAGGAGGAGTGTTCTCCTGCAGGACCATCAGGGAGGATTTCAGACAGAGGAGGAGTGTTCTCCTGCAGGACCATCAGGGAGGATTTCAGACAGAGGGGGAGTGTTCTCCTGCAGGACCATCAGGGAGGATTTCAGACAGAGGGGGAGTGTTCTCCTGCAGGATCATCAGGGAGGATTTCAGACAGAGGGGGAGTGTTCTCCTGCAGGACCATCAGGGAGGATTTCAGACAGAGGAGGAGTGTTCTCCTGCAGGATCATCAGGGAGGATTTCAGACAGAGGAGGAGTGTTCTCCTGCAGGATCATCAGGGAGGATTTCAGACAGAGGAGGAGTGTTCTCCTGCAGGATCATCAGGGAGGATTTCAGACAGAGGGGGAGTGTTCTCCTGCAGGATCATCAGGGAGGATTTCAGACAGAGGGGGAGTGTTCTCCTGCAGGACCATCAGGGAGGATTTCAGACAGAGGAGGAGTGTTCTCCTGCAGGATCATCAGGGAGGATTTCAGACAGAGGGGGAGTGTTCTCCTGCAGGACCATCAGGGAGGATTTCAGACAGAGGGGGAGTGTTCTCCTGCAGGATCATCAGGGAGGATTTCAGACAGAGGGGGAGTGTTCTCCTGCAGGATCATCAGGGAGGATTTCAGACAGAGGGGGAGTGTTCTCCTGCAGGATCATCAGGGAGGATTTCAGACAGAGGAGGAGTGTTCTCCTGCAGGATCATCAGGGAGGATTTCAGACAGAGGGGGAGTGTTCTCCTGCAGGACCATCAGGGAGGATTTCAGACAGAGACACTTGTGTATTATCACAGACACCCAGGATCTCTGCTGATGCAGGTCTGTCAGACGATTAGACCTTTAGGAGAAGGTCTACTGTAGTCTGAGGAAAGGCCTAGCTGGGTGGGCGGGAAGATAGAGGAACAGCAGCACAGCTTATTTACAACCCAGAGATGAACTTTTTCAAGGAATAAAACTAAACCCATTTCAGGATAAATTCAGCTCTATATGTTTTCTCTCCTCTCTGCCTTGCTCTTATTTAGATGGATGGTCTTAATTATGTTTTAGTGTTTACTTTTTGTTTGTGTTGCCTCAAATACATGAATGTTTCAACAGTGCCATCCCAAGTGGTTCACTGAGGAAATGTACCTATAGCTAAGCCCACATATATATTAATTAAATGTACCTGTAGCTAACCCCACATATACACTACCGTTCAGGGTCACTAAGAAATGTCCATGTTTTTTTTAAAGAAAAGCAAAACAAATTTGTCCATTTCACATTGCTCAGAAATACAGTGTAGACATTGTAAATGTTCTAAATGACTATTGTAGCTGGAAACGGCTGATTTTTAATGGAATATCTACATACTGTAGGTGTACAGAGGCCCATTATCAGCAACCATCACTCCTGTCTTCCAATGGCACGTTGTGTTAGCTAATCAAAGTTGATCATTTTAAAAGGCTAATTGATCATTAGAAAACCTTGCTGAAAACTGTTGTGTTGATTTTAAAGAAGCAATAAAACTGGCCTTTAGACTAGTTGAGTATCTGGATCATCGGTATTTGTGTGTTCGATAACAGGCTCAAAATGGCCAGAAACAAAGCACTTTCTTCTGAAACTCATCAGTCTATTCTTGTTCTGAGAAATGAAGGCTATTCCATGCGGAAAAATTGCCAGAAACTAATCATAATATTTTCCTCAAAGAAGTTCATGAATTTGTCACTGCTAAAGTGAAAGTCATCCTCTCTTGGGGAATGCTGCTTTTTAGTTAGCTTTGTATCCTACCCCAGAACAGCCACATGGTATCCTACCCCAGGACAGCCACATGGTATCCTACCCCAGAACAGCCACATGGTATCCTACCCCAGGACAGCCACATGGTATCCTACCCCAGAACAGCCACATGGTATCCTACCCCAGGACAGCCACATGGTATCCTACCCCAGAACAGCCACATGGTATCCTACCCCAGAACAGCCACATGGTATCCTACCCCAGAACAGCCACATGGTATCCTACCCCAGGACAGCCACATGGTATCCTACCCCAGGACAGCCACATGGTATCCTACCCCAGGACAGCCACATGGTATCCTACCCCAGGACAGCCACATGGTATCCTACCCCAGGACAGCCACATGGTATCCTACCCCAGAACAGCCACATGGTATCCTACCCCAGAACAGCCACATGGTATCCTACCCCAGAACAGCCACATGGTATCCTACCCCAGAACAGCCACATGGTATCCTACCCCAGAACAGCCACATGGTATCCTACCCCAGAACAGCCACACGGTATCCTACCCCAGAACAGCCACACGTTATCCTACCCCAGAACAGCCACACGTTATCCTACCCCAGAACAGCCACACGTTATCCTACCCCAGAACAGCCACACGTTATCCTACCCCAGAACAGCCACACGGTATCCTACCCCAGAACAGCCACACGGTATCCTACCCCAGCCGCACTAGCCCTCTCCAAACCTCCTCTCTCCCCTAGCCCACCTCTCCCTAACTGTCCTCATCCCTCTCCTCAGCGCTCCTCCCCAGCCCTGGCCAGTTGCATCTTCCTTCCCCCTCCTCTCTCTCCCCCCTCCCGTCTCCAGCCCCCCCTCTCCTCAGTGCTCCTCCCCAGCCCTGGCCAGTTGCATCTTCCTTCCCCCTCCTCTCTCTCCCCCTCCCGTCTCCAGCCCCCTCCCCTCTCCTCAGCGCTCCTCCCCAGCCCATGCCAGTTGCATCTTCCTTCCCCTCCTCTCTCTCCCCCCTCCCGTCTCCAGCCCCCTCCCCTCTCCTCAGTGCTCCTCCCCAGCCCATGCCATTTGCATCTTCCTTCCCCTCCTCTCAGTCCCCCTCCCGTCTCCAGCCCCCCCCCCCCTCTCCTCAGTGCTCCTCCCCAGCCCATGCCAGTTGCATCTTCCTTCCCCTCCTCTCTCTCCCCCCTCCCGTCTCCAGCCCCCTCTCCTCAGGTTCCTCTAGCACGTTACACCTCCATTAATGAGATGGATGCATGTCTCTAGCTGAGTTATTCCAACGGGGGGAGAATCTATCAGAGGTAATTGTGGGTAATGATCACGTCGGGGTGACATCCACCTTCTGTAGCCGTGGTGACGGATGGTGTCCCTATACAACACACATCCATCTTCCACACACCACGGTCGTCATTTAACAGGAGTAGGACTGATTTAATTTTCACAGGGGATAGATATGTATGAAGGGATTAAGTTGGAAATGGTAGATGAGAGACATTTGGGGACATTTGGATTTTTCTTCCCCTCACAGGATGGATTTGAGTGGTGGACGGTCATGTAGGAATAACATGTCATTTTGATGGTTGTTTTGCCAACGGAAGGAGGGAGGGGCAGCTGGGAGCAGGGAGGGGCAGGGAGGGGCAGCTGGGAGCAGGGAGGGGTAGAGGAGGGGCAGCTGGGAGCAGGGAGGGGCAGAGGAGGGGCAGCTGGGAGCAGGGAGGGGTAGAGGAGGGGCAGCTGGGAGCAGGGAGGGGCAGAGGAGGGGCAGCTGGGAGCAGGGAGGGGCAGAGGAGGGGCAGCTGGGAGCAGGGAGGGGCAGAGGAGGGGCAGCTGGGAGCAGGGAGGGGCAGAGGAGGGGCAGCTGGGAGCAGGGAGGGGCAGTGGAGGGGCAGCTGGGGGCAGAGGAGGGGCAGCTGGGAGCAGGGAGGGGCAGAGGAGGGGCAGCTGGGAGCAGGGAGGGGCAGAGGAGGGGCAGCTGGGAGCAGGGAGGGGCAGAGGAGGGGCAGCTGGGTGCAGGGAGGGACAGAGGGGCAGCTGGGAGCAGGGAGGGGCAGAGGAGGGGCAGCTGGGGGCAGAGGAGGGGCAGCTGGGAGCAGGGAGGGGCAGAGGAGGGGCAGCTGGGAGTAGGGAGTGGCAGAGGAGGGGCAGCTGGGTGCAGGGAGGGGCAGAGGAGGGGCAGCTGGGAGCAGGGAGGGGCAGAGGAGGGGCAGCTGGGAGCAGGGAGGGGCAGCTGGGAGCAGGGAGGGGCAGAGGAGGGGCAGCTGGGAGCAGGGAGGGGCAGCTGGGAGCAGGGAGGGGCAGAGGAGGGGCAGCTGGGAGCAGGGAGGGGCAGAGGAGGGGCAGCTGGGAGCAGGGAGGGGCAGAGGAGGGGCAGCTGGGCAGAGGCACGTTTTATGTAAACTTTATTTAAAGTCAGTTAAGAACAAACTATGATTTACAATGACGGCCTACCGGGGAACAATGGGTTAACTGCCTTGTTCAGGGTCAAAAGGACAGGTTTTTACCTTGTCAGCTCAGGGATTTGATCCTTCAACCTTTCGGTTACTGGCCCAACGCTCTAACCACCTGCTACCTGCCTGCCCAGAGTTGAGCATTCAGGGTATTAGTTCGAGGATAACACCATTTTTTTCACATGACCGAAATGATTTGCTACCAGTTGGCGATCGTGACACATCGCTCCAAGAAACACTGAATATGTGTCACACCACAGAGTGAGGGAGGGATACGAGGAATAGAACCAGCTTGTAAAAATGTTAGGAGAATATTGCAGGGGTATATAAAGTTGTCTACAGGGGAGACTCTTTACTATCTAGAGAGGGTAAGGTGGAGGAGATATTACCATATTGCTTAATCTAGTACATTCTATCAGATCCACCCAAGTGTCTCTAGGGGATAAGGGTAAATAGAGGGGTTGTTTCTGGACAGGGTCACAGAGAACAGACCTGAGGGGTATAGTACAAAGAAGAATCAATTATTTAGCCATCTAACTTTGATGAACAACCAGAAATATATTTACATTTACATTTACATTTAAGTCATTTAGCAGACGCTCTTATCCAGAGCGACTTACAAATTGGTGAATTCACCTTCTGACATCAGATATATCTATTGTTTTTCGGTTTCATTTAAGAAAGCTAAACCTATGTGTTTTTGGATGTTGGGTAAATTAGACCATGCCCGTATATACTTCTAAAAACACATGAGGGAAGTTAGCTGGCTGACTCATTGATCCTGCTTAGTAGTATCCCTGTCTGGACCTAACAGGATCTCTACTGGTCACCACTGGGGACATATTAAAGGTTCAATGATGGACCTCAACCGTGTTCTTCTCCAGAGCTGTAACCATGACAACCCTGATCCAACGCTCTTATATCAAATGTCTGTGTAAGTGTCGGGGATGGCACCCTATTCCCTATATAGTGATCTAGGATTCCCTATATAGTGATCTAGGATTCCCTATATAGTGATCTAGGATTCCCTGTATAGTGATCTAGGATTCCCTGTATAGTGATCTAGGATTCCCTGTATAGTGATCTAGGATTCCCTGTATAGTGATCTAGGATTCCCTGTATAGTGATCTAGGATTCCCTGTATAGTGATCTAGGATTCCCTGTATAGTGATCTAGGATTCCCTATATAGTTCAATAGGATTCCCTATATAGTGATCTAGGATTCCCTGTATAGTGCGCTAGTGTGCCATTGAGGACTGAATCTGAGTAGCCTATCCAAGCGCTGGAGTCCACTCTTCTTCTATCTTCCTCTTCTTCCTCCAGATAGTGAAGCTGGCAGTGTACGGGATGCTGCCGAGGAACCTCTCCAGAAGGACCATGATGCAACGGCTTCACCTCTTCCCTGAAGATGTGAGACTTGACTTTTAAGACTTTCACATCTAATATGTGTGAAGATGACATGAGAAGTTTTAGTAAAAAGAATGACGCCACACACGACACCTCTTCCCTGAAGATAAAATAACTGGTCTTTGTTCTCCTGTTGTGGACTGAATATGTCTTGACATGTTGATTTGATTGATTTGAATTTGTTTAATCATTTTAAATGATGACACATTCAGCCAAGAACAAGCAGAACAGACATAGAAATATCAGCGATAACACAAGTCTGACTTGTTTCCAATTAAATGCAAGTCTGACTTGTTTCCAATTAAACGCAAGTCTGACTTGTTTCCAATTAAACGCAAGTCTGACTTGTTTCCAATTGAACGCAAGTCTGACTTGTTTCCAATTAAACGCAAGTCTGACTTGTTTCCAATTAAACGCAAGTCTGACTTGTTTCCAATTAAACGTAAGTCTGACTTGTTTCCAATTAAACGTAAGTCTGACTTGTTTCCAATTAAACGTAAGTCTGACTTGTTTCCAATTAAACGCAAGTCTGACTTGTTTCCAATTAAACGCAAGTCTGACTTGTTTCCAATTAAACGCAAGTCTGACTTGTTTCCAATTAAACGCAAGTCTGACTTGTTTCCATTGTGGTAAAGCATTTAGACAAGTCTAGTCTGACTCTAGCTTCTCATTATACGGTATATAAATAGAAAAGTCTTATTTTCCTTTGACTTGCACCTCTCTCTAACCCAGGTGTGTTTTCCCTCTCTGAAAAGTAAAGAAACCTACACACCTAAGACTGTGTTCCTGTCCCTGGCTAGAGCCTCGGTGCCATACAGATCCATTTAAATGACTGTTGTATGTAATTGTATGGCAGGATCTTCCTGAAGACATCCTTCTGAACCTGACGGAGGAGCTGCCTCAGCCCAGAGAGATCCCTCGCAGGCTGAATGAGTACAGCCAGGAGGAGCGAGAAGCCTTCCCCACTCTGTGGACCCCGTGAGTACCTTCTTCTCCCAGTCTTCCTCCATGGACGCATACGTGCAAACACACACACACACCCTCTCTCTCTCACATCGTCACACACACCCACACCATCCTTAATCACACCCACATATCCTCACACACACACACACAGCTCTCTCCACCCCGGCCTGCGCTGAATCTCTAGCTCATTTAGAACAGCCTGGTTTATAGAGGAACAGCCTGGTTTATAGAGGAACAGCCTGGTTTATAGAGGAACAGCCTGGTTTATAGAGGAACAGCCTGGTTTATAGAGGAACAGACTGGTTTATAGAGGAACAGACTGGTTTATAGAGGAACAGACTGGTTTATAGAGGAACAGACTGGTTTATAGAGGAACAGACTGGTTTATAGAGGAACATCCTGGTTTATAGAGGAACATCCTGGTTTATAGTGGAACAGACTGGTTTATAGAGGAACAGACTGGTTTATAGAGGAACAGACACATACCATAGTTCCACTACAGACCGCTGTGTTCCTACAGCCATGGCAGTGATCCATCGTTCCTCAGTCCACAGACTGGTTTATAGAGGAACAGACTGGTTTATAGAGGAACAGACACATACCATAGTTCCACTACAGACTGGTTTATAGAGGAACAGCCTGGTTTATAGAGGAACAGATTGGTTTATAGAGGAACAGACTGGTTTATAGAGGAACAGACTGGTTTATAGAGGAACAGACTGGTTTATGGAGGAACAGACTGGTTTATAGAGGAACAGACTGGTTTATGGAGGAACAGACTGGTTTATAGAGGAACAGACTGGTTTATAGAGGAACAGACTGGTTTATAGAGGAACAGACTGGTTTATAGAGGAACAGACTGGTTTATAGAGGAACAGACACATACCATAGTTCCACTACAGACCGCTGTGTTCCTACAGCCATGGCAGTGATCCATCGTTCCTCAGTCCACAGCCTGCTATTCACATCAGCCGTGACGCAGTTAAATGCCTTATGATACTGCTCTCTACCAGAGCGGGCAAATCTTTAAGCATGTTATGACCTAAATGTTACGCTAGCTTTAGCTTACCACAAACATTCAAATAACTAGTAGAAACCCCAAATAATGATTTAGTGAAGAACGGGATAAAACAATTTTGTGTGTGTTCGTGTGAAACCTACTTCTGTTATTACCGGTAAGTAAGGATGGGAGAAGTATAGCACCGTCTTCCTCTTTATTGATGTGAGAAACGGGTTCTTGTTACCGGCCTGACAAATGAGTCCATTATGATAAAGAGCACGGCCTGTTGAAACGTGATCGGTCATGTTCCTATAGAGTTAAGTAAGTGTATGGCTCAATGAGGGGAAATGGTGGTCTGGGCCATGGACTGACCTCTCATACACACACACACACACACACACGAGGCCCTACCAATGCTGATTGCAATCGAAAGCAACTACTGTAGAGTGGTGGCTGAGGACTCAAGATGGAACCCCGTTGGGGTTGTTGATGTTTCTCTGAAGATTGACTGTGAACCTCACTTTCTCAAACACTGACACCCCACGTGTGTTAATGCACTGAAGATCTTTCCTCTTAACGTCGTATTGAAATACTAGAGAGGTACTCTGTAATCGAATTCATGCTAACTTTTTACGAGGCCAGTAATTCACCCCAATGAGCAGTGGAGCCGAGGAGGGTTTTATAGAGAGCAGTATGTTTATATGGGGTTTCTCTAGTAACCACCGCAGTGATTGGTCAGGACGACCCTACGGAGCGTATCCATTAAAACATATCACACAGGAAATAGACACTGACGTGATAATGAGACGGCCAGAACAGCCACTACATTACTTCCTGTCTGTAATGAAAGGAAATGTAGAGTTTTCAATCTGACAGAAAACAGTGACATTCCAGGATTCCGTGACATAATTCTTGTAGTGTAATGTTTGGCCTACTGGGAGAATGTTTGGCCCACTGGGAGAATGTTTGGCCTACTGGGAGAATGTTTGGCCCACTGGGAGAATGTTTGGCCTACTGGGAGAATGTTTGGCCCACTGGGAGAATGTTTGGCCCACTGGGAGAATGTTTGGCCCACTGGGAGAATGTTTGGCCTACTGGGAGAATGTTTGGCCCACTGGGAGAATGTTTGGCCTACTGGGAGAATGTTTGGCCTACTGGGAGAATGTTTGGCCCACTGGGAGAATGTTTGGCCCACTGGGAGAATGTTTGGCCTACTGGGAGAATGTTTGGCCTACTGGGAGAATGTTTGGCCTACTGGGAGAATGTTTGGCCTACTGGGAGAATGTTTGGCCTACTGGGAGAATGTTTGGCCTACTGGGAGAATGTTTAGCCTACTGGGAGAATGTTTGGCCTACTGGGAGAATGTTTGGCCTACTGGGAGAATGTTTGGCCTACTGGGAGAATGTTTGGCCTACTGGGAGAATGTTTGGCCTACTGGGAGGAAGTTTGGCCTACTGGGAGAATGTTTGTTCTACTGGGAGAATGCTGCTGCTGCTGGGGTTTAGGGGGAATCTGCGATTCTGATCACACATCCTCAAATGGACTGCAGCGATAACTCACTTGGAATAACACAGAAGTGAGAAATGAAGCTTAACAGTGACTTGATGTAGTGGTTACAGGGTGTTAACTGGTGTAGTGGTTATAGGGTGTTAACTGGTGTAGTGGTTATAGGGTGTTAACTGGTGTAGTGGTTACAGGGTGTTAACTGGTGTAGTGGTTACAGGGTGTTAACTGGTGTAGTGGTTACAGGGTGTTAACTGGTGTAGTGGTTATAGGGTGTTAACTGGTGTAGTGGTTATAGGGTGTTAACTGGTGTAGTGGTTACAGGGTGTTAACTGGTGTAGTGGTTACAGGGTGTTAACTGGTGTAGTGGTTACAGGGTGTTAACTGGTGTAGTGGTTATAGGGTGTTAACTGGTGTAGTGGTTAAAAGGGGGTTAACTGGTGTAGTAGTTACAGGGTGTTAACTGGTGTAGTGGTTACAGGGTGGTTACAGGGTGTTAACTGGTGTAGTGGTTACAGGGTGGTTATAGGGTGTTAACTGTTGTAGTGGTTATAGGGTGGTTATAGGGTGTTAACTGGTGTAGTGGTTATAGGGTGTTAACTGGTGTAGTGGTTATAGGGTGTTAACTGGTGTAGTGGTTACAGGGTGTTAACTGGTGTAGTGGTTACAGGGTGTTAACTGGTGTAGTGGTTATAGGGAGTTAACTGGTGTAGTGGTTATAGGGTGTTAACTGGTGTAGTGGTTACAGGGTGTTAACTGGTGTAGTGGTTACAGGGTGTTAACTGGTGTAGTGGTTACAGGGTGTTAACTGGTGTAGTGGTTACATGGTGTTAACTGGTGTAGTGGTTATAGGGTGTTAACTGGTGTAGTGGTTACAGGGTGTTAACTGGTGTAGTGGTTACAGGGTGGTTACAGGGTGTTAACTGGTGTAGTGGTTACAGGGTGGTTATAGGGTGTTAACTGTTGTAGTGGTTACAGGGTGGTTATAGGGTGTTAACTGGTGTAGTGGTTATAGGGTGTTAACTGGTGTAGTGGTTACAGGGTGATAACTGGTGTAGTGGTTACAGGGTGTTAACTGGTGTAGTGGTTACAGGGTGTTAACTGGTGTAGTGGTTACATGGTGTTAACTGGTGTAGTGGTTATAGGGAGTTAACTGGTGTAGTGGTTACAGGGTGTTAACTGGTGTAGTGGTTATAGGGTGTTAACTGGTGTAGTGGTTACAGGGTGATAACTGGTGTAGTGGTTACAGGGTGTTAACTGGTGTAGTGGTTACAGGGTGTTAACTGGTGTAGTGGTTATAGGGAGTTAACTGGTGTAGTGTTTATAGGGTGTTAACTGGTGTAGTGGTTACAGGGTGGTTATAGGGTGTTAACTGGTGTAGTGTTTATAGGGTGTTAACTGGTGTAGTGGTTACAGGGTGTTAACTGGTGTAGTGTTTATAGGGTGTTAACTGGTGTAGTGGTTATAGGGAGTTAACTGGTGTAGTGTTTATAGGGTGTTAACTGGTGTAGTGTTTATAGGGTGTTAACTGGTGTAGTGGTTACAGGGTGTTAACTGGTGTAGTGTTTATAGGGTGTTAACTGGTGTAGTGTTTATAGGGTGTTAACTGGTGTAGTGTTTATAGGGTGTTAACTGGTGTAGTGTTTATAGGGTGTTAACTGGTGTAGTGGTTATAGGGTGTTAACTGGTGTAGTGTTTATAGGGTGTTAACTGGTGTAGTGTTTATAGGGTGTTAACTGGTGTAGTGGTTACAGGGTGTTAACTGGTGTAGTGTTTATAGGGTGTTAACTGGTGTAGTGTTTATAGGGTGTTAACTGGTGTAGTGTTTATAGGGTGTTAACTGGTGTAGTGTTTATAGGGTGTTAACTGGGGAGCTAACGGGGAGTTAACAGGAGGAGACTGAGAACTGAGTCGGTGGTGTCTGTGTGTGAGAATAGTGGAGCGTTCGGCTGCCAGCAATGAGGAGAGAAATCACTCTTCTAGTTGGTTTCCACAGCAGGAGAGGAGCATGGAACTATCAAAATAACGACTACTGTACTTAGTTCTATAGCTGGGATAGCATCATGTTGTTGATGTTCTATAGCTAGGATAGCATCATGTTGTTGATGTTCTATAGCTAGGATAGCATCATGTTGTTGATGTTCTATAGCTAGGATAGCATCTTGCTCAGACATCCTCACTGACTGCCTCTGTGGCTCAGTGTAAACAATCTCTGAATAAATAGTCTGGTTAGATTTGCAAGCCCCGGTAAGCCTAATAGAAATGGGATTGTCATTATCATAAATATGTATTTACCTCATGTAGTCCGTGGCGGGTTGAGACAGCCAGCACCACTATATTCTCCTCCAGGGGTGATGTATGATGTGTCTCAGTGAGTAGCTCTGCCCCTGATTGTGGCACTTTTGTTAATGTGGTGAGGCACGATGCCCAGCCAAGGCTACGGTGCCAGGCTCAGTCACTGTGAGGGATGGTCTGCCAGCTTCCCTGCCCTGAAACATAGCCTGCTATACTGTGGCCTTCATTTCTAACCCACTGTGAGCTATACTGTAGCTAGGGAGGCTGCCTCACTGTGAAGGATGGCTAGCTAGACCTGCCCTGAACCGCAGGCTGCTATACTGTGGCCTCACTGTGAAGGATGGATAGCTAGACCTGCGCTGAACCACAGGCTGCTATACTGTGGCCTCACTGTGAAGGATGGATAGCTAGACCTGCGCTGAACCGTAGGCTGCTATACTGTGGCCTCACTGTGAAGGATGGATAGCTAGACCTGCCCTGAACCACAGGCTGCTATACTGTGGCCTCACTGTGAAGGATGGATAGCTAGACCTGCTCAGAACCACAGGCTGCTATACTGTGGCCTCACTGTGAAGGATGGATAGCTAGACCTGCCCTGAACCGCAGGCTGCTATACTGTGGCCTCACTGTGAAGGCTGGTTAGCTAGACCTGCTCAGAACCACAGGCTGCTATACTGTGGCCTCTCTGTGAAGGATGGATAGCTAGACCTGCTCAGAACCGTAGGCTGCTATAGCTACAGGCTGCCTTTGTTTCTCCAGAGAGAGGGATGGCCAGTCAAGCAGGCTTGAACCTCAGGCATTCCTACCCTGGGAGATATAGCCTGTTCTGATCCATAGGCTACTCTGGCCTGTCTTCTCCATGGTGAAATATAGCCAGGTGTGATTGATAGTCTATACTACTCCACTGCAAGCCTGAATGGGCCTACCTCTGCACTGTGAGTGGGTTTTGAGTTGGAGGGTTGGGAGAGGTTCGGGGGGATTGCAATGTATATGTCCTTCATAAAACACTGTAGATTAAACAGTTTACTGTTGGCACGGTGACATTTCATCCTGCTATTCACCCATTCATCCCCCCTCTATTCATCCCTCCTTCCTCTATTCCCTCCTATTCACCCATTCATCCCTCCTTTACTCATCCCTCTATTGACCCATTCATCCCCCCTCTATTCACCCATTCATCCCCCCTCTATTCACCCATTCATCCCTCCTCTATTCACCCCTTCATCCCTCCTCTATTCACCCATTCATCCCTCCTTCCTCTATTCACCCATTCATCCCTCCTTTACTCATCCCTCTATTGACCCATTCATCACTCCTCTATTCATCCCTCCTCTATTCACCCATTCATCCCCCCTCTTCACCCATTCATCCCCCCTCTATTCACCCATTCATCCCTCCTCTATTCACCCCTTCATCCCTCCTCTATTCATCACTCCTCTATTCACCCCTTCATCCCTCCTCTATTCACCCCTTCATCCCTCCTCTATTCACCCCTTCATCCCTCCTCTATTCACCCCTTCATCCCCCCTCTATTCACCCAATCATCCCTCCTCTTCACCCATTCATCCCTCCTCTATTCACTCCTTCATCCCTCCTCTATTCATCCCTTCATCCCTCCTTCCTCTATCCCCTCCTCTATTCCCCTGCGTAGGAGGAAAGGAGGAGCCTCAGACATACAGTCACTAGCTATAGGAAGGAGGAGCCCCAGACATACAGTCACTAGCTATAGAAAGGAGGAGCCCCAGACATACAGTCACTAGCTATAGTAAGGAGGAGCCCCAGACATACAGTCACTAGCTATAGAAAGGAGGTGCCCCAGACATACAGTCACTAGCTATAGAAAGGAGGAGCCCCAGACATACAGTCACTAGCTATAGTAAGGAGGAGCCCCAGACATACAGTCACTACCTATAGAAAGGAGGAGCCCCACAGACATACAGTCACTAGCTATAGAAAGGAGGAGCCCCGGACATACAGTCACTAGCTATAGAAAGGAGGAGCCCCGGACATACAGTCACTAGCTATAGAAAGGAGGTGCCCCGGACATACAGTCACTAGCTATAGAAAGGAGGAGCCCCAGACATACAGTCACTAGCTATAGAAAGGAGGAGTCCCAGACATACAGTCACTATCTATAGAAAGGAGGAGTCCCAGACATACAGTCACTAGCTATAGAAAGGAGGAGCCCCAGACGTACAGTCACTAGCTATAGAAAGGAGGAGTCCCAGACATACAGTCACTAGCTATAGAAAGGAGGAGTCCCAGACATACAGTCACTAGCTATAGAAAGGAGGAGTCCCAGACATACAGTCACTAGCTATAGAAAGGAGGAGTCCCACAGACATACAGTCACTAGCTATAGAAAGGAGGAGCCCCAGACATACAGTCACTAGCTATAGAAAGGAGGAGCCCCAGACATACAGTCACTAGCTATAGAAAGGAGGAGTCCCAGACATACAGTCACTAGCTATAGAAAGGAGGAGTCCCACAGACATACAGTCACTAGCTATAGAAAGGAGGAGCCTCAGACATACAGTCACTAGCTATAGAAAGGAGGAGCCCCAGACATACAGTCACTAGCTATAGAAAGGAGGAGCCCCAGACATACAGTCACTAGCTATAGGAAGGAGGAGCCCCAGACATACAGTCACTACCTATAGGAAGGAGGAGCCCCAGACATACAGTCACTAGCTATAGAAAGGAGGAGTCCCAGACATACAGTCACTATCTATAGAAAGGAGGAGCCCCAGACATACAGTCACTAGCTATAGAAAGGAGGAGCCCCAGACATACAGTCACTAGCTATAGAAAGGAGGAGCCCCAGACATACAGTCACTAGCTATAGGAAGGAGGAGCCCCAGACATACAGTCACTAGCTATAGGAAGGAGGAGCCCCAGACATACAGTCACTAGCTATAGAAAGGAGGAGCCCCAGACATACAGTCACTAGCTATAGAAAGGAGGAGCCCCAGACATACAGTCACTAGCTATAGAAAGGAGGAGCCCCAGACATACAGTCACTAGCTATAGAAAGGAGGAGCCCCAGACATACAGTCACTACCTATAGGAAGGAGGAGCCTCAGACATACAGTCACTAGCTATAGTAAGGAGGAGCCCCAGACATACAGTCACTAGCTATAGTAAGGAGGAGCCCCAGACATACAGTCACTAGCTATAGAAAGGAGGAGCCCCAGACGTACAGTCACTAGCTATAGTAAGGAGGAGCCTCAGACGTACAGTCACTAGCTATAGTAAGGAGGAGCCTCAGACATACAGTCACTAGCTATAGTAAGGAGGAGCCCCAGACATACAGTCACTAGCTATAGTAAGGAGGAGCCTCAGACATACAGTCACTAGCTATAGTAAGGAGGAGCCCCAGACATACAGTCACTAGCTATAGAAAGGAGGAGCCCCAGACATACAGTCACTAGCTATAGGAAGGAGGAGCCACAGACATACAGTCACTAGCTATAGGAAGGAGGAGCCCCAGACATACAGTCACTAGCTATAGTAAGGAGGAGCCCCAGACATACAGTCACTAGCTATAGTAAGGAGGAGCCCCAGACATACAGTCACTAGCTATAGAAAGGAGGAGCCTCAGATATACAGTCACTAGCTATAGGAAGGAGGAGCCCCAGACATACAGTCACTAGCTATAGTAAGGAGGAGCCCCAGACATACAGTCACTAGCTATAGTAAGGAGGAGCCCCAGACATACAGTCACTAGCTATAGAAAGGAGGAGCCCCAGACATACAGTCACTAGCTATAGTAAGGAGGAGCCCCAGACATACAGTCACTAGCTATAGAAAGGAGGAGCCCCAGACATACAGTCACTAGCTATAGTAAGGAGGAGCCCCAGACATACAGTCACTAGCTATAGTAAGGATACACCGTGTTTCCCTAGTTGATTGCCTTTCATTCTGGAATGTATGTGATCTATGTCATCTCCTCCTCCATTTCAACGTGAAAAGCCCGTCTAGACATATGTATCACACTTATAAGGTAGCCTACATTTCAATCAACACTAACCCTGTAGCTAACCCAGATCACTCAAATTAATCACATTCATGGAATTTCTTTTTTTTTTGGTTTTGCGAGAAATATTTTCCAAAAGAAGATTAAATTGACATTTGACACGACCCTCACGTTTTCCATCCAGTGATGAAATGTAGCCTTTTATTTAAAATCCCCTCACTTTGCGTGCGAATGTCATCAATCTCAAGTTAATTATCCCAATCTTACCTTTCTCATGACATTACACAAAGTCTGTGTCCCAAAAGGGCACCCTTTCCTCTATGTAGTGCCCTACTTTTGACCTGGGCACTTTTATAAAGGGAACAGGGTGCCATTTTGGAACTTGTCATTCAAGGTAAGAGCAGAACATGTGTCCTAAAGCTGTATTCTATTTGGGGTTTTTCCTGCAGCTGAGAAGTGCTGTTTTTAATACGAAGACCAACTTAAAGGAGGAGACTTTATGAAACTTGTTAACAATCCTTTTTTAAAGATGTTTCTTCTTTTCTCAAAGACTTGAGCAGAGACGGTCCTTTTCTTTCAAATGGAAACGTTGAGATGAACAGTGTGATGTCTGGTGGGTGAAACATCACCTCAGGTGGTTTCCATTTTAAAATAGGGAGGAGGCTCCAAGTTCAATTCTTTACAGTAACACCGTGTTCAAGGAACACTTCACGTTCACCACAGAAAGAAAACGTCAAGGGGACAATAAAACCCAAAATGTAATTGATGATAGAACACATTTTAATGATCAAGACTTGGAAACAAAACAGTGATTTTTATCTGTCAACCTGTCTATAAAGATGGGAGTCTGGGAAAGGATAGGAAATCTGTTTCAGGCAACAACTCCACTTTGTAAACTACATTTCCCATAGTACTCTGCTCATCAGTGTATCACACCCTAGCAGTCATCAGTATATAGTCCTGTCAGGACACTGTCATCCCTAGCAGTCATCAGTATATAGTCCTGTCAGGACACTGTCATCCCTAGCAGTCCTCAGTATATAGTCCTGTCATCCCTAGCAGTCATCAGTATATAGTCCTGTCAGGACACTGTCATCCCTAGCAGTCATCAGTATATAGTCCTGTCAGCCCTAGCAGTCATCAGTATATAGTCCTGCCAGCCCTAGCAGTCATCAGTATATAGTCCTGCCAGCCCTAGCAGTCATCAGTATATAGTCCTGTCAGCCCTAGCAGTCATCAGTATATAGTCCTGTCATCCCTAGCAGTCATCAGTATATAGTCCTGTCAGCCCTAGCAGTCATCAGTATATAGTCCTGTCAGCCCTAGCAGTCATCAGTATATAGGCCTGTCAGCCCTAGCAGTCATCAGTATATAGTCCTGTCAGCCCTACCAGTCCTCAGTATATAGTCCTGTCATCCCTAGCAGTCATCAGTATATAGTCCTGTCAGCCCTAGCAGTCATCAGTATATAGTCCTGTCAGCCCTAGCAGTCATCAGTATATAGTCCTGTCAGCCCTAGCAGTCATCAGTATATAGTCCTGTCAGGACACTGTCATCCCTAGCAGTCATCAGTATATAGTCCTGTCATCCCTAGCAGTCATCAGTATATAGTCCTGTCAGGACACTGTCATCCCTAGCAGTCATCAGTATATAGTCCTGTCATCCCTAGCAGTCATCAGTATATAGTCCTGTCAGCCCTAGCAGTCATCAGTATATAGTCCTGCCAGCCCTAGCAGTCATCAGTATATAGTCCTGTCAGCCCTAGCAGTCATCAGTATATAGTCCTGCCAGCCCTAGCAGTCATCAGTATATAGTCCTGTCAGGACACTGTCATCCCTAGCAGTCATCAGTATATAGTCCTGTCATCCCTAGCAGTCATCAGTATATAGTCCTGTCAGCCCTAGCAGTCATCAGTATATAGTCCTGTCAGCCCTAGCAGTCATCAGTATATAGTCCTGTCAGCCCTAGCAGTCATCAGTATATAGTCCTGTCAGGACACTGTCAGCCCTAGCAGTCATCAGTATATAGTCCTGTCAGCCCTAGCAGTCATCAGTATATAGTCCTGTCAGCCCTAGCAGTCATCAGTATATAGTCCTGTCAGCCCTAGCAGTCATCAGTATATAGTCCTGTCATCCCTAGCAGTCATCAGTATATAGTCCTGCCAGCCCTAGCAGTCATCAGTATATAGTCCTGTCAGGACACTGTCAGCCCTAGCAGTCATCAGTATATAGTCCTGTCAGCCCTAGCAGTCATCAGTATATAGTCCTGTCAGCCCTAGCAGTCATCAGTATATAGTCCTGTCAGGACACTGTCAGCCCTAGCAGTCATCAGTATATAGTCCTGTCAGGACACTGTCAGCCCTAGCAGTCATCAGTATATAGTCCTGTCATCCCTAGCAGTCATCAGTATATAGTCCTGTCAGCCCTAGCAGTCATCAGTATATAGTCCTGTCAGGACACTGTCAGCCCTAGCAGTCATCAGTATATAGTCCTGTCATCCCTAGCAGTCATCAGTATATAGTCCTGTCAGCCCTAGCAGTCATCAGTATATAGTCCTGTCAGCCCTAGCAGTCATCAGTATATAGTCCTGCCAGCCCTAGCAGTCATCAGTATATAGTCCTGTCATCCCTAGCAGTCATCAGTATATAGTCCTGTCAGCCCTAGCAGTCATCAGTATATAGTCCTGTCATCCCTAGCAGTCATCAGTATATAGTCCTGTCAGGACACTGTCATCCCTAGCAGTCATCAGTATATAGTCCTGTCATCCCTAGCAGTCATCAGTATATAGTCCTGTCAGCCCTAGCAGTCATCAGTATATAGTCCTGTCAGCCCTAGCAGTCATCAGTATATAGTCCTGCCAGGACACTGTCAGCCCTAGCAGTCATCAGTATATAGTCCTGCCAGCCCTAGCAGTCATCAGTATATAGGCCTGTCAGCCCTAGCAGTCATCAGTATATAGGCCTGTCAGCCCTAGCAGTCATCAGTATATAGTCCTGTCAGGACACTGTCATCCCTAGCAGTCATCAGTATATAGTCCTGTCAGCACTAGCAGTCATCAGTATATAGTCCTGTCATCCCTAGCAGTCATCAGTATATAGTCCTGTCATCCCTAGCAGTCATCAGTATATAGTCCTGTCAGGACACTGTCAGCCCTAGCAGTCATCAGTATATAGTCCTGCCAGGACACTGTCAGCCCTAGCAGTCATCAGTATATAGTCCTGTCAGCCCTAGCAGTCATCAGTATATAGTCCTGTCAGCCCTAGCAGTCATCAGTATATAGTCCTGCCAGCCCTAGCAGTCATCAGTATATAGTCCTGTCAGCCCTAGCAGTCATCAGTATATAGTCCTGTCATCCCTAGCAGTCATCAGTATATAGTCCTGTCATCCCTAGCAGTCATCAGTATATAGTCCTGTCATCCCTAGCAGTCATCAGTATATAGTCCTGTCAGGACACTGTCAGCCCTAGCAGTCATCAGTATATAGTCCTGTCATCCCTAGCAGTCATCAGTATATAGTCCTGTCAGCCCTAGCAGTCATCAGTATATAGTCCTGCCAGCCCTAGCAGTCATCAGTATATAGGCCTGTCAGCCCTAGCAGTCATCAGTATATAGTCCTGTCAGCCCTAGCAGTCATCAGTATATAGGCCTGTCAGCCCTAGCAGTCATCAGTATATAGTCCTGTCAGCCCTAGCAGTCATCAGTATATAGTCCTGTCAGGACACTGTCAGCCCTAGCAGTCATCAGTATATAGTCCTGCCAGCCCTAGCAGTCATCAGTATATAGTCCTGTCATCCCTAGCAGTCATCAGTATATAGTCCTGTCAGGACACTGTCAGCCCTAGCAGTCATCAGTATATAGTCCTGTCATCCCTAGCAGTCATCAGTATATAGTCCTGTCAGGACACTGTCAGCCCTAGCAGTCATCAGTATATAGTCCTGCCAGCCCTAGCAGTCATCAGTATATAGTCCTGTCAGCCCTAGCAGTCATCAGTATATAGTCCTGCCAGCCCTAGCAGTCATCAGTATATAGTCCTGTCAGGACACTGTCATCCCTAGCAGTCATCAGTATATAGTCCTGTCATCCCTAGCAGTCATCAGTATATAGTCCTGTCAGGACACTGTCATCCCTAGCAGTCATCAGTATATAGTCCTGTCAGGACACTGTCAGCCCTAGCAGTCATCAGTATATAGTCCTGTCAGGACACTGTCAGCCCTAGCAGTCATCAGTATATAGTCCTGTCATCCCTAGCAGTCATCAGTATATAGTCCTGTCAGGACACTGTCAGCCCTAGCAGTCATCAGTATATAGTCCTGTCAGGACACTGTCAGCCCTAGCAGTCATCAGTATATAGTCCTGTCAGGACACTGTCAGCCCTAGCAGTCATCAGTATATAGTCCTGCCAGGACACTGTCAGCCCTAGCAGTCATCAGTATATAGTCCTGTCAGCCCTAGCAGTCATCAGTATATAGTCCTGTCATCCCTAGCAGTCATCAGTATATAGTCCTGTCAGCCCTAGCAGTCATCAGTATATAGTCCTGTCATCCCTAGCAGTCATCAGTATATAGTCCTGTCATCCCTAGCAGTCATCAGTATATAGTCCTGCCAGCCCTAGCAGTCATCAGTATATAGTCCTGTCAGCCCTAGCAGTCATCAGTATATAGTCCTGTCAGCCCTAGCAGTCATCAGTATATAGTCCTGTCAGCCCTAGCAGTCATCAGTATATAGCCCTGTCAGCCCTAGCAGTCATCAGTATATAGTCCTGTCAGGACACTGTCAGCCCTACCAGTCCTCAGTATATAGTCCTGTCAGCCCTAGCAGTCATCAGTATATAGGCCTGTCAGCCCTAGCAGTCATCAGTATATAGTCCTGTCAGCCCTAGCAGTCATCAGTATATAGTCCTGTCATCCCTAGCAGTCATCAGTATATAGTCCTGTCAGCCCTAGCAGTCATCAGTATATAGTCCTGTCAGCCCTAGCAGTCATCAGTATATAGTCCTGTCAGCCCTAGCAGTCATCAGTATATAGTCCTGTCATCCCTAGCAGTCATCAGTATATAGTCCTGTCAGCCCTAGCAGTCATCAGTATATAGTCCTGTCAGCCCTAGCAGTCATCAGTATATAGTCCTGTCAGCCCTAGCAGTCATCAGTATATAGTCCTGTCAGCCCTAGCAGTCATCAGTATATAGTCCTGCCAGGACACTGTCATCCCTAGCAGTCATCAGTATATAGGCCTGTCAGCCCTAGCAGTCATCAGTATATAGTCCTGTCAGCCCTAGCAGTCATCAGTATATAGTCCTGTCAGGACACTGTCAGCCCTAGCAGTCATCAGTATATAGTCCTGTCAGGACACTGTCAGCCCTAGCAGTCATCAGTATATAGGCCTGTCAGCCCTAGCAGTCATCAGTATATAGTCCTGTCAGCCCTAGCAGTCATCAGTATATAGTCCTGTCAGCCCTAGCAGTCATCAGTATATAGTCCTGTCAGCCCTAGCAGTCATCAGTATATAGTCCTGTCAGGACAGTGTATTGTGATAAATGATGTGTTTCTCTGTTTACTGATCTAATCTTAAGAACCAATCAGTGAGCCCATTCAGGCCTGGAATTCCAGCGATGTAATTGACCTCTGGTGATGTTCAAGGTCAAACCAATCCTGGCCCTTTTTATTAAAGACCTAGTTGATATTCACTGACAGACATCACATCAACACTCACCAAGCACTCTGGACACGGTCTCAATCTAATACCGTCAACACATACTAATGTAATACAATATAAAGTTGTCTGTTGTGAATAGTAGAGCTACTTTACTTAGTAATAACTGTCTTCTGTTTCTGCTTTAAGACCATATTGCTTACATGATAGTTACCACGGTGATATTTCATTCAACCTTCTATTCTACGGGTTATTCTTATGGAGATGACATTTATGTTGCTGTTCTACATGACTGAGTTGTAATGTCCGTGTTGTTCTATCTGCAGACCGGAAGACTACAGGATGAAGTGATCCATCAGAAGGCTGTTGCTAGGCGTCTTCTTCTTCTTCTGTCTTGTTCCTAGTACTCATTTACATCCAGGTGACATTTACTGTACACACCACAAACCTTCTTCTGTCGTCCCAAATAATGTACAAAATAAAACTAGTTCTCTTGTCAACAGTTTTTTTTTTTCTTTCTTATTTTTCTGTGAGAATAAATCATGATGTATATTTAATCCTTTCTGTGGTGAAAGTTTGATGAGTTTTCAAAAATTGACTTTTGTGTGTTTCATTCAACCTCAGCTGCAGTGAGAGATTAATTGTGTGAGTCCCAAACGGTCCCCTATTCCCCTGTATAGTGCACTACTTTAGACCAGGGCTCTGATCAAAAGTAGTGCACTATACAGGGAATAGGGTTGTCAGTTGGGACTCGAGCATCGGCTGCGGTCAGCTGCCTTTTTAGTTCTGTTGTATTTGAGAGAATATTAAAGTGGAGATTCTTTGCCTACCAGCCACAGACCATTTCTGCAGTCTGATCTCTCCTCTAATTCGACCACACTTCGACCTTAATTGATTTCAGATGCCTCTGAGACCTTTTTATAATGCCAGCATAGCCTTTTGATGTCTGGTGGCCCCTCAGGAAACCATTGTGGAAATGTACCTCAGTATTAGGCGTGATACTATAGTCGTTGGGCTCTTTTTTTAGACTGGGTAGTCGGCAACGTTTTCTAGTTTGGCTTCACTGGTGTTTACCACATACAGCAGCACTGTCTGACCCACTGTGTTGACTGGACTTGATGAATCAACTGGACTCAAGTGGTCCTGTTCAAATGAAGCCAGATTTACCTGTCAAGACAACCCATTTTGGCTGTTACAGGGAAAATGTCTCGTTCTCTAGAGAAGCAGTTGATGGGAGTCCTGCTGTTCTTTTGAAAGAAGAAACATATTGTTTGTAGAATGCAGTGAGGCAACTGAACTTATATCAGAGGAGGACCGTCCTCAGTGAATTGCATAAAAATGTCAATTGTAAAACTTTTTTTTAAGTTATCCTTTTTAGATACAACTAGGCTAAATATATTCACGTCACAAAATAATTGATTAAAACACATTATTTTGCAATGAAGGTCTACAGTAGTCTCAGCAGCACTCTGTAGCCGGAGGACAGCTAGCTTCCATCCTCCTCTGGGTACATTGACTTCAATACAAAACCTAGGAGGCTCATAGTTCTCACCCCCCTTCCATACACTTACACAGCAATTATGAGAACTTTCAGAGGACGTCCTCCAACCTATCTTGCAGGATGAACTGACGTTGTCCACCCAATCAAAGGATCAGAGAATAAATCTAGTTCTGAAAGCATAAGCTACAGATAGTTAGCACTGCAGTGCATAAAATATGGTGAGTAGTTGACTCAAAGAGAGAGAAAGACAGTAGTTGAACAAATTAATTTCTTCCAAAATGGAGGAGCAAGTGAGCGAGTGTTTTTCAATTTCACTTACTTAGCTAGCAAATGCAGGTAGCTAGTTTAGCCTACTCAAACAGAGGGATGCTATGTTAGCGAGCTGGCTATGACGACCCAACACAACACTGGAACTCTTCCAAGTCAAAGTAAACTTTTGGTTTTACAAATGTATCGCCAACGGGTCCCGCCGGTGTAACTGCTCACTGACTGTAAAGTTACTGCATGATTGTAGCGGGTTTACTAACGCGTTACTAATAGTTCTATTGGCTTTGTTTACTAGGACGGTACTTTGGCTAATACTTTTGGCTAAAGTTTTTTTTTGCCTGGTCATATACAGTTGATGTGTTGTGCATTGCAAGTCCAAACGATGGGAAAAGGTGAGAGGAGGAGAGAGCGTAGACGTGAGAAATATCAACGTGGCTGCTATGAATGTGACCTGTGTTTACATGTGAACAGCGGTGTATTCATTCCACCGATTCTGTTGGGAAAAACGTTTCTTAAACGGAACGAAACGGGGATAAACATACCTGAATTTGTCCAATAAAAACTCTTGTTTGCAACTGTTGGACTAATGATTACACCCTAGATCAGCTAGATGCAGGCAAGAGTGTTCAAGGCAGTATTGAACGTGTCACTGTCTGTCCAAACACTTTCTCTCAACCTGTGTGCACCTACGTTGTAATCTTTAATTCATAGTCTAGGTTGTAGCAACATCATGATGGGTATAGGGACAATTAGAATATCATGTAGTAGCCTAAACCTATCAATGTTACGTTGAACTGGGTGAATGGAATATGAATGACAGTCATCCAATATGCTGTAATAGAAATAAGGCCATGCTCATGAGAAAATAAATGGTCCTCCCTCATCTTCAACGGCACCAACCGCCACTGACTTATACCTAGTTCTCACAGGCCCGAACGATGGTGGACAGTGAGTCACATGTCAATCAGACAACAGAACTTATACCGAGTTCGAACAGACCCTACTAATCAAACACCGAGCTACAGAACACTGTTGAATTACAGTTTTATTGGTTATAAAACAAATAATAAAGTATAAATAAATAACTTCCTAAATCAGTTTCAAAGGTTTGGTGGTGTGGTCTGATGAGACATTTCACTGGTACCTGTTAGTTCTACATTCGGAATTCCATTTCTGTCCAAAAACACAAATTAGACCACAGGCCTAACTATCTTCAACACTCTCCTCACAGTGGACGGGCACCACGTTGCATAATAATCATCATAATAACAACAACAACAACAAATTGGAAAGGCAATAAGGAAAACATTAAACTTCAGATTTGTGGAGCTCATCACAAGTCATTCCAGCACCTTCTCTGTCATTGCCTGTGACGAGAGTAAGTGAAACTAACACCCGGTCGGACAAGACCAAGTCCATGTCAATGAACAATGTGATAACGGTACGATTGGACAAGACCAAGTCCATGTCAATGAACAATGTGATAACGGTATGATTGGACAAGACCAAGTCCATGTCAATCAACAATGTGATAACGGTACGATTGGACAAGACCAAGTCCATGTCAATCAACAATGTGATAACGGTACGATTGGACAAGACCAAGTCCATGTCAATCAACAATGTGATAACGGTACGATTGGACAAGACCAAGTCCATGTCAATCAACAATGTGATAACGGTACGATTGGACAAGACCAAGTCCATGTCAATCAACAATGTGATAACGGTACGATTGGACAAGACCAAGTCCATGTCAATGAACAATGTGATAACGGTACGATTGGACAAGACCAAGTCCATGTCAATGAACAATGTGATAACGGTACGATTGGACAAGACCAAGTCCATGTCAATCAACAATGTGATAACGGTACGATTGGACAAGACCAAGTCCATGTCAATCAACAATGTGATAACGGTACGATTGGACAAGACCAAGTCCATGTCAATCAACAATGTGATAACGGTACGATTGGACAAGACCAAGTCCATGTCAATCAACAATGTGATAACGGTACGATTGGACAAGACCAAGTCCATGTCAATCAACAATGTGATAACGGTACGATTGGACAAGACAGCTTGAGAGTCTTACAATAGCTGTACTTTTCTTTGATAGGACAGTGGTTAAAGTTTGGTTCCTTAATGTTTAGGCATACTTAAAAAAAACAAATTCCTCATCGTACAATAACAGTGTGGGGGGGGGGGGGGCTGCTTCAACAGAGGTCACAATGTATATCATATTAAATCAAGAAGAGAGGACACTGTACACAAATACTGAAAAATCATTGTGAGAACTGGCTTGACAACTTAAAAAGATTGAGGGTGAAGTCAACATGGAAGCACTATAATGTAAATGACACATGGTTATAAAGAGCTGACAGACTCTTCAAATGTCATTCGTTCATAAATCTCAAATTACAAAAAGATGTTTGCCTCTATGACACATCAACCCAAAGACACAGTCCAGTCATCCTCGATGCGCTGGCTGAAAGGCTGCATGCAACTTCTCTAGAAAGGTACGTGATTTGAATCTACATCACTGGGGATAGCTGGTCTTCCTCAGTCCCCCTACATCCCACACACCAGCATTTACACAAATCAGGCACTTTTCGGGTATATCCTAATCTGACAGCGCTCTTATACAGGAATAGCATACAGGAGACCCTGGCTAGCGACATGGGGGCAACTGACGCATACCGAACATATTTTTGACATCTTCATTAACCCACAGGGACATAGAGAGGTGGTTGGACTGTCTGGACTTCTCCAATCGCCTCCACCTCTCCTTCAGTATCTGCTGCAGCTTCGCTCCTCTGTCCTGTCTGGACTTCTCCAATCGCCTCCACCTCTCCTTCAGTATCTGCTTCGCTCCTCTGTCCTGTCTGTGCTGTCTGGGCTGTGTTAGCGGTGGCTCTTCTCTGTGTGACCACGTCTCTGGAGAAACGGCTCATCATTATCCCTGGGGACCTTAGCTCAGTGTCCTGGGAGTGGGATTGGGGTGCAGGGCGTGCAGGGGGGTGAGGGTAATTGGGCTGGTAGTACTGAGGTGGATAGCCTCTATACCCAGCGAATGGGTCCTCTTCCTCCTCATCTTCCTCATCGTCTTCATCATCGTTGTTGTAATTTCCACGCGGGTCATAACGGCCAGTGGGGTGATAGGTTTGGTAGTTGGTGTGGGGGAGTTGTTGTACTATGGTGGGGAACATCTGGATCAATGGGGTGTCATCACTCGCAACCTCTTTCTAAACCACCACCGCTAAGTTAGCTTGTTGCCCGGGGTTGTTAGCTTGTTGCCCGGGGTAGCATCTGGGTTAGCAGAATGACGTACAGGAGAAAGCAGACAGAGAGCCACAGGCACAATATTACTGCAGTGAGAAAGAAGAACACAGTGTGTAGCCGTGGCTGTATAAGAGAGAGGGTGAGCCACACCAGTGGGAGTAAGTGGGAGTCTGATTAGTATTTGTCATTCACAAGGATACCGTGATCAGGAGAGAGAAGATACACACAGGGAGGAAGGAAGATGGAGGCTGGTGGCCGGCTGGGGAGAAAAGCATTGTCAAGGAAACAATATCTTCTGATTCATGTCTTTTGTAAAAATCCAGATGGGTCGTTTTCCAAGCGGGGTGATGTGAAGCGAGGTTAGCAAGATCAACACACAATGTCTGATGACAGACAGAGATAGATGGAGACTAAAGCGATTGTTTGAACACGGCGGTGGTGATCTCAAGAGGTAGTGAGGGGAGGAGGGTAGTGATCGTCTCTATGTGGGGAAGAAAAGATGGGAGAGCGGCACAGAGAGGGTGGCTGAGGGTCTCTATGAGGGGAGAGGAGAGGAGAGGGTGGCTGATGGTCTCTTTATGAGGGGAGAGGAGAGGGTGGCTGAGGGTCTCTATGAGGGGAGGGGAGAGGTGAGGGTGGCTGATGGTCTCTTTATGAGGGGAGGGGAGAGGGTGGCTGAGGGTCTCTTTATGAGGGGAGAGGAGAGGAGAGGGTGGCTGAGGGTCTCTATGAGGGGAGGGGAGAGGTGAGGGTGGCTGAGGGTCTCTTTATGAGGGGAGGGGAGGGGAGAGGAGAGGGTGGCTGATGGTCTCTTTATGAGGGGAGAGGGGAGGGTGGCTGATGGTCTCTTTATGAGGGGAGAGGAGAGGGTGGCTGATGGTCTCTTTATGAGGGGAGAGGAGAGGAGAGGGTGGCTGAGGGTCTCTTTATGAGGGGAGGGGAGAGGAGAGGGTGGCTGAGGGTCTCTTTATGAGGGGAGAGGAGAGGGTGGCTGATGGTCTCTTTATGAGGGGAGGGGAGAGGAGAGGGTGGCTGAGGGTCTCTTTATGAGGGGAGAGGAGAGGGTGGCTGAGGGTCTCTTTATGAGGGGAGAGGAGAGGGTGGCTGATGGTCTCTTTATGAGGGGAGGGGAGAGGAGAGGGTGGCTGAGGGTCTCTTTATGAGGGGAGGGGAGGGGAGAGGAGAGTGTGGCTGATGGTCTCTTTATGAGGGGAGAGGAGAGGGTGGCTGATGGTCTCTTTATGAGGGGAGAGGAGAGGGTGGCTGATGGTCTCTTTATGAGGGGAGAGGAGAGGGTGGCTGAGGGTCTCTTTATGAGGGGAGGGGAGAGGAGAGGGTGGCTGAGGGTCTCTTTATGAGGGGAGAGGAGAGGAGAGGGTGGCTGATGGTCTCTTTATGAGGGGAGGGGAGAGGGTCTCTTTATGAGGGGAGAGGAGAGGGTGGCTGAGGGTCTCTTTATGAGGGGAGAGGAGAGGGTGGCTGATGGTCTCTTTATGAGGGGAGGGGAGAGGGTGGCTGAGGGTCTCTTTATGAGGGGAGAGGAGAGGGTGGCTGAGGGTCTCTTTATGAGGGGAGAGGAGAGGGTGGCTGATGGTCTCTTTATGAGGGGAGAGGAGAGGAGAGGGTGGCTGATGGTCTCTTTATGAGGGGAGGGGAGAGGGTGGCTGAGGGTCTCTTTATGAGGGGAGGGGAGGGGAGAGGAGAGAGTGGCTGAGGGTCTCTTTATGAGGGGAGAGGAGAGGAGAGGGTGGCTGATGGTCTCTTTATGAGGGGAGGGGAGAGGGTGGCTGAGGGTCTCTTTATGAGGGGAGAGGAGAGGAGAGGGTGGCTGAGGGTCTCTTTATGAGGGGAGAGGAGAGGAGAGGGTGGCTGATGGTCTCTTTATGAGGGGAGGGGAGAGGAGAGGGTGGCTGATGGTCTCTTTATGAGGGGAGAGGAGAGGGTGGCTGAGGGTCTCTTTATGAGGGGAGGGGAGGGGAGAGGAGAGAGTGGCTGATGGTCTCTTTATGAGGGGAGAGGAGAGGAGAGGGTGGCTGATGGTCTCTTTATGAGGGGAGAGGAGAGGAGAGGGTGGCTGATGGTCTCTTTATGAGGGGAGAGGAGAGGGTGGCTGAGGGTCTCTTTATGAGGGGAGGGGAGGGGAGAGGAGAGAGTGGCTGAGGGTCTCTTTATGAGGGGAGAGGAGAGGGTGGCTGATGGTCTAGGAGAAAGGTAGGAGAAAGGGAGGTAGGAGAGGGAGGAGGGGAGGGAGGAGTGTGTGTCCGATGGTCTATGTTTGCATGGCAGAAGAGAGGAGGGGAGGGAGGGAGGTAGGAGAGGGTGTCTGATGGTCTCTTTATGATGGGAGAGGAGAGGGTGGCTGATGGTCTCTTTATGAGGGGAGAGGAGAGGGTGGCTGATGGTCTCTTTATGAGGGGAGAGGAGAGGAGAGGGTGGCTGATGGTCTCTTTATGAGGGGAGAGGAGAGGGTGGCTGATGGACTATGAGGGGAGAGGAGAGGAAGGTTGGAGAGGGTGGGAGGTAGGAGAGGAGAGGGTGGGAGGAGAAGAGGAGAGGGAGGTAGGAGAGGAGAGGAGAGGGAGAGGAGAGGAGAGGGAGGGAGGGAGGTAGGAGAGGGAGAGGAGAGGAGAGGAGAGGAGAGAGGAGAGGGAGGTAGGAGAGGGTGGGAGGAGAGGGGGGGGTTAGGAGAGGAGAGGGTGGTAGGAGAGGGTGGGAGGAGAGGGGGGAGGTAGGAGAGGAGAGGGTGGGAGGAGAGGGGGGGAGGTAGGAGAGGAGAGGGTGGTAGGAGAGGAAAGGGAGGAGAGGGGGGGAGGTTAGGAGAGGAAAGGGAGGTAGGAGAGGAAAGGGAGGAGAAGGGGGGAGGTTAGGAGAGGAGAGGGAGGTAGGAGAGGAGAGGAGAGGAGAGGGAGGGAGGGAGGGAGGGAGGGAGGGAGGGAGGGAGGGAGGGAGGGAGGGAGGGAGGGGGAGGGAGGGAGGGAGGGAGGTAGGAGAGGGGAGAGGAGAGGGAGAGGGAGAGGGAGAGGAGAGGAGAGGGAGAGGAGAGGAGAGGAGAGGAGAGGAGAGGGAGGTAGGAGAGGGTGGGAGGAGAGGGGGAGGTAGGAGGGGGAGGTAGGAGAGGAAAGGGAGGGAGGAGAGGAGAGGAGAGGAGAGGAGAGGAGAGGAGAGGAGAGGAGAGGAGAGGAGAGGAGAGGAGAGGAGAGGAGAGGAAAGGGTGTCTGGAACTAAGAGAATGTTGCTCAGTAGTCATTCTCATAATCCTGTTCCTGTCCTCCTTGAGTTAGAACCAGAACAGAGGAGACAGACAGAGACACAGAGAAACACCTTACGTCAGTACAGATACCAGACCACATAACACCAACATGCTACCATTCCAAAACCCACATGGACCCACTAGTGGTTGTGCTAGTCAGTGTCTCTGACTCAGACTGCTGTGTTATGGCAGCTGCTCATCAGAGCTCTGAAAGCAGACAGGCACAACATAGTGCTGTTCATCTTTATTTCTCTTTCTTAATGTAAGAACGTGTCATAAAGATGTAGAACAGTGAAATGAGTATCACACAGGATACATGGTTGTACATCCAGTATACTTACAGTGTAGTAACTCAGACATGCACAAGTTGTGGGGAAGCATTTTAGGTCAAATGTGCACCACACATCGATGTGAGAGGCACTCCCATCTTAAAGTGATTCAACCACATTTTGACCACATCTGTGGGAATGAACCAATTGTTCAATGTCAAATAATACCCTGCCTGAATTCAATCCAAACAGCTATCGCATCATTGTCTTAGTGTTAATATCCTTTTAGGTTAGCAGTAATAACCAGTCAAAAGAAAGCAGGCCCACTAAAGGGGCTCTCAAGTGGTCTAAGGCCCTGCATCTCAGTGCAAGAGGCGTCACTACAGTCCCTGGTTCGAATCCAGGCTGTATCACATCTGGGTGTGATTTAGGAGTCCCATAGGGCGGGTTTGGCAAGGGGGTCGGCCGTCATTTATAAATAAGAATTTGTTCTTAACTGACTTGCCAAGTTAAATAAAATAAACTAAGGACACGGTCACTCATATTAAACATTCATAGTGTGTATAAAACATCTCACGAGAACATACGGCATTTCAATAGCTCTAAAATACTTTACAGGGACAATTACAATGTCAATCTCTGTACGATTTACCAGTCGCCATTTAGTCACTGAAGAAAATGCTTTAACTTTTACTGGTTGTAAAGTCAGGGGCGGAGCCAGTCAGGGGCGGAGCCAGACACTGCAGTTGTTTATGTCCTGAAATGATCTGCAATAAACATTGTCAAGCGTCTTTCATTTCATCTAATGAAAATAACACTAACTAACCACTGGGTCCCTTCAAAATACTGGGTCAAAACATCAGCTGACTGGAAGGACAGGACTCTCCTGCGACGGACCACGAAGAGAAGACTTTAGATCTGACACACACAGCACTTACTGTTACTCTCGCTTTCTACATTTCTGTTTGGATTGAATTCAGGAATAATATACATTGAGTGTACAAAACATTAGGAACACCTGCTCTTTCCATGACACAGACTGACCAGGTGAATCCAGGTGAAAGATATGATCCCTTATTGATGTCACTTTGTTAAATTCACTTCAATCAGTGTAGATGAAGGGGAGGAGATGGGTTAAAGAAGGATTTTTAAGCCTTGAGACAATTGAGGCGTTCCACTGGATGTCATAAGGTGAATTCACCAATTTGTAAGTCGCTCTGGATAAGAGCGTCTGCCAAATGACTTAAATGAAATAAATTGTATATGTGTCTCATTCAGAGGGTGAATGGGAAAGACATTTAAGTGCCTTTGAACGGGGTAACTTGACACAACTGTCGGAAACATTGGCGTTAACGTGGGCCAGCATCCTTGTGGAACGCTTTCGACACCTTGTAGAGTCCGTGCCCTGACGAATTGAGGCTGTTCTGAGGGCAAAATCAATATGAGGAAGGCGTTCTTAATGTTTTGTACACTCAGTGCATAACCACACACAGTATCCATCAGATTTACTGTGGTATAAAACCCAGTTCCTCCTAGTAATCTCAGTCCTACAGTATCCAGAACTTATAGACAGGGATATCTATGTGTTCTGATGGTGGTTACCTCCAACGTTGTAGCCCAAACAGGAGTTCTGGTCGCAGTAGCCAGCAGCACCAGCAGGGCCCGTGGATCCAGGGGTGCCTGGTCGCCCTGGGGTACCCTGGCTGCCTGGTCTACCGGCGGGGCCCTGGCTGCCTGTACGTCCTTCTCCGAGAAGACCTGTGGAGGCAAGATACACAGTTAGTAACAGGACCTACAAGGGGACAAATTACACACCAAACACCAGTCTGTTGCTACGGCCGACCATGTTGTAAACTGTAGAGATAAAATAATGAAAACTATGTTTCATGAATCGTCCCCATTGTTACTTCTGCAATGACGAAGTAGGATGTAAAATTGTCAGTGTGTTGTTGAGTGGCCAGACTGCAGGCAGTGTGTATATATATGTGTGGGTTCCCTCAGTATAATGCCCTGAACCCAGATCAGACAGTTTGGATTCATTTATTATCCTACTTCTGTTGAAGTTTCCACTACAGAAACCTGTCCTTCAGCCCATTTCAGTTTGACTACAGCAGTCCAGTCCCAGCCCAGTTTGACTACAGCAGTCCAGTCCCAGTCCAGTTTGACTACAGCAGTCCAGTCCCAGTCCAGTTTGACTACAGCAGTCCAGTCCCAGTCCAGTTTGACTACAGTAGTCCAGTCCCAGTCCAGTTTGACTACAGCAGTCCAGTTTGACTACAGCAGTCCAGTCCCAGTCCAGTTTGACTACAGCAGTCCAGTTTGACTACAGCAGTCCAGTCCCAGTCCAGTTTGACTACAGCAGTCCAGTCCCAGTCCAGTTTGACTACAGCAGTCCAGTCCCAGTCCAGTTTGACTACAGCAGTCCAGTCCCAGTCCAGTTTGACTACAGCAGTCCAGTTTGACTACAGCAGTCCAGTCCCAGTCCAGTTTGACTACAGCAGTCCAGTTTGGCTACAGCAGTCCAGTCCCAGTCCAGTTTGACTACAGCAGTCCAGTCCCAGTCCAGTTTGACTACAGCAGTCCAGTCCCAGTCCAGTTTGACTACAGCAGTCCAGTCCCAGTCCAGTTTGACTACAGCAGTCCAGTCCCAGTCCAGTTTGACTACAGCAGTCCAGTCCCAGTCCAGTTTGACTTCAGCAGTCCAGTCCCAGTCCAGTTTGACTACAGCAGTCCAGTTTGACTACAGCAGTCCAGTCCCAGTCCAGTTTGACTACAGCAGTCCAGTCCCAGTCCAGTTTGACTACAGCAGTCCAGTTTGACTACAGCAGTCCAGTCCCAGTCCAGTTTGACTACAGCAGTCCAGTCCCAGTCCAGTTTGACTACAGCAGTCCAGTTTGACTACAGCAGTCCAGTCCCAGTCCAGTTTGACTACAGCAGTCCAGTTTGACTACAGAAGCCCAGTCTCAGCCCAGTTTGACTACAGAAGCCCAGTCTCAGCCCAGTTTGACTACAGAAGCCCAGTTTGACTACAGAAGCCCAGTCTCAGCCCAGTTTGACTACAGAAGCCCAGTCTCAGCCCAGTTTGACTACAGAAGCCCAGTTTGACTACAGAAGCCCAGTCTCAGCCCAGTTTGACTACAGAAGCCCAGTTTGACTACAGAAGCCCAGTCTCAGCCCAGTTTGACTACAGAAGCCCAGTTTGACTACAGAAGCCCAGTCTCAGCCCAGTTTGACTACAGAAGCCCAGTTTGACTACAGAAGCCCAGTCTCAGCCCAGTTTGACTACAG